>NC_090387.1:65478786-65666286 GCF_036365525.1 Heterodontus francisci | reverse complement strand
ATTTTCTGTTTTTCCTGTAGCCATAGCAACAAACTGTGTAACATCAGGAGGGCGTGATAAAATACCACAATACAGTAACGGGTCATTAATTATAGCTGTAGTAGCAACAGCTTTGTTTCAATAATAGTTCATGTTAGTTTATAGAAACTTGTTGAATAATTTCTAAATACTCGACATGAAGAATTGTTGTAACAATTGCTATAAATGACACTGAAGGCACATATCCTTTTTTGAAAATGTAAATTTAATGAATACTTTTATATTCCAATTGTCAGGGAATCTATCCTCTAATTCAGCTTACCCAAGATTTATCCACCGTCTCTCATGCCACCTGGAGTAACAAGTATTTAAAAAATATATTTAATTGAGAAATCAATGTAATGGACCAAGGCCCTTAGTGCAGGATACTAACAAAGTTGAGAAGAGTAAACTGGAAATCAAAGCAAAACTGGAGTGGCGATTAAGTGATGCCAAACTTCGGGTTTAAAAGCCTTAAGATTGCAGGGGAAGTAAAGACGAAGGAAGTTGAGGAGCTCCATAGTTCTGACATTCTAGGAGAGAATGTGTTACTATAGGAAAGTTATTAATTTTCATTTTACAGGATTGTTACAATTTGGGCTTCTCCTGCTACTTTTTCCTCACGTAGCAATAAAGAAGCGAGCTCTCATAGCAGAGCCCATGCTTCCTACAATCTCAAGCAAGGCTAATTTTTCATCCATCTCCAGCCTCTGCACCCACTCCATTCCCTTCCCACACTGCAGTGAAAATTAGAGAGTGACCTTTTTGTAACTACTCAACTTGACGTCCACTAAGCCCTGCTGTTCAGAGTTCAACTAATTTAAATGCTCACTGGGAGAGCACCTATTGCCTACTGCCTCTGTTTTGGTGTGTTCTCCATTCAGGTAGAGGGCTCTCTGATATTAACTGTCATCAATGGAAGTTTGCTTGGTACAGTTTCCAATGACTGTAGCAATCTTTCATGCTCAGAAAGCATACTAATTCCAAAATCTGGTTCCTTAAGTGTCAGACCTTTGATTTCATCAATCGAGAACAGATGGGAGCTGGTTAGCAGGTCCCAGCCCTGCCTACTGTTCATTCATACTCTGCATCACTCAGTGTGCTCTCCTGTACCTCAGTATCAAAATCCCCAGGGCAGATTTACCTGAGATTTGGATGCAGTAATGCTGCACGTAGTGATTAATGTTGTGCCCTGATTCTGCTCCCTCTAGAAAAAGATGAACATATGCCATAATATAGTCTTCATTGGAACCCTTTAGATGTAAATTCCAACAAAATGGGTAGCATGGTATTGGCTTCAATGTATGCTTTGGTCAGTGAATGTGTGATTGAACAGAATGAGAGGGCAGAAGGATGGTGTGAACCCTGACTAGACCTCCTACTTCCACATCTTCTGCTTCTCTTTTAATGTCGACACTTTCAGCCAGCATTCAAAGGAAATTGTCATCCCATTAATCTGAGACAAAACTAGATAGCCTTGAACGTATCATATCATAGTGAGCCTACTTGTCCAATGCAGTGATTGGGAATTGGGTTTAAATTGCACATGAATGGGAAAACTAAGTATGAACAATTTTTTCAGGGAGTTAACTTAATTTAATAATGGAAAATGCGAAGATATATCTTTATTTTGTGGCAATTTGTTGGTAGAATTGCAAAACCAGTGAGTTTAGCACCAGCAAGACCAAATTAAAAAAGACACCTCCGTTATATATTGAGACAATATAGTTTAAAGACACATTGTACAGCGAGCTCGCCACTGGTATCAGACCCACCGGCCGTCCATGTCTCCGCTATAAAGACGTCTGCAAACGCGACATGAAATCGTGTGACATTGATCACAAGTCGTGGGAGTCAGTTGCCAGCATTCGCCAGAGCTGGCGGGCAGCCATAAAGACAGGGCTAAATTGTGGCGAGTCGAAGAGACTTAGTAGTTGGCAGGAAAAAAGACAGAGGCGCAAGGGGAGAGCCAACTGTGCAACAGCCCCGACAAACAAATTTCTCTGCAGCACCTGTGGAAGAGCCTGTCACTCCAGAATTGGCCTTTATAGCCACTCCAGGCGCTGCTTCACAAACCACTGACCACCTCCAGGCGCGTATCCATTGTCTCTCGAGATAAGGAGGCCCAAAAGAAAGAATAGTTTAAATCAATTAAGTATAAAGAGATGTTTAAATTGATTGTAAACTTCTGGATTTTTGTTGTACTCTTACTTCTCCTGGACAACAGCACAGGCTGTGACCTGCTTCCAGGCCATTGAGAATGGTTCTCTATAACTATCTACTCACACTTAGGCCTGAGCAACTCTTTTACTAACTTTCCCTTCCTCCCTCCCAAATATCGGTCCTAGTTCAGAAAATCACTGAGTGAGCAATTGCGACAGCTGCCTGGTATTTACTGCTCTATGCTGTGATGTGTATATGTAGTGCAGTGCTCCACTACTAGTAAATATACTTTTTAATAAATCAGTCTGTTTATCAAGCTTTATCTAACCTTTAAAAAACCTCATTTAATGAAATTGCTCCATTTGAATCAAACAGTTTATTTTGCTGTAATAAACATGGATGTTGCTCCATATATATAAAATACACACACGATACTTCAATATAAACCACACACCTGGTTCACTTGACTAGTTTGGCGCTCATTATTTTGAAGTGAATTGGATTTTTAGGAAGCTTAGTGAGTATTTTCACATCAGGGGACAGATGGTATTTAGAAATCACGCTATGACAGTACAAGGACTGTTCAATGGACCAGCTGGTCTTTTTCCTGCTCTTAATTTTTGTACAATTGTGCTGTAAAATGGTTTGTTTCAATATGGGCTATATCCAAGAGAATATAATTTGTAGAACACAGTAGAAACTGTCATTGTATTTAAATGTCACTCGTACGGATTGGATGAAAGCCTCCTTTAAGCACTGGCTGTAAGGGACCTACAATGGAATGATGTTAGAGGAACTCAATTCAGACATTAGTGGGCATGTGCCCAACGCACAAAACTGCCTTTAATTTAGCATTAGTTGACTGAAAATGGCAATCTCACTGAGAAAAGCCATAGAATGGCTGGAGTAGGAAATGGAAAAACAAAATGGGTACAGGTGCAGTGCAGAAGGGATACTCTGGTCAGACTGAGGCTGAGTCATGTTGTTGCAGACTAGTGGGAACTTTATTTTGCAAACCAATGCTACACCTGACCCAGAAGAGTTTATGTTGGTAATGGGTGATTGAAAGGTTTCAGCACTAGTATTCTTCACTGATGAATGAAAAGTTCGTAAAGGAAAAGGCAGCAGTGTCATTATTTCTTTTAACGTGTGTGGATTCAAGTGAATTAGTGAACAAAGCAAATGGGCAGTCAAATCCACATATGTGCAACACTAACTTTAATCTTAAGATATGTATCTTTATGTATGCAAGATGTGCTGAAATTTCTGTGTCACTTACAGTGTGAGGAATGAAAATCATTCCTGTAAACAAACATGTACATATCTCTGTCCTACATATATAATGCAATAAAGGTCCAACGTATGTCAGTGTTATTGATCAACTGCATCATTATATACAATAACAGAAGATATAAGAAATGTGTAGAACACAGACCAGCACGTGAAAGAATGGTGAATATTTCAGGTGTGACCTTCTGATGAAGTGTCAACACACAAAATGCCAAACCTATCTTACTCTTTCAGATACCGATCAGCCCTGCTTTGCTTTTTTGTACCAATTTCTGTTTTTATTTCAGGCTTCCACCATATGTGATTGTGCTCTTTACTTCATTACACAGCACTATCTGTACAAACAGGGTAACTTTGTATACCAATACAACCAATAGAGAAAGTATGTTTCAATTAATCAGTTAATACTTTCAGGTCCACAACAATTCAAGTGTCAAGAAGTACAATGCACCATAAAGAAATGTGAGGACTGTATAGATTGCTGAATTTATGCTAGTTTCAAACATAATCTGCAACTAATTACTTAATAGAACTGGTGCATTTTAAGATTCAATGATGAATTAGTTGAATTTGGCTGCAGCGCTGCTTCTATGTATATCGCCAGAACTGGGTGGATGATCAAATAGATGCAGCAAAGAGTTCCTTCATGATCTTATTTAATAGACAACTCTAAGTGTGGAGGTGTTGCCAACAGCTCATATATCATGCAAGGTTTAGAGCTTACATAATGTCTGTACTAAAACTCATACAGCTATCTCCGCTCGCAATTCAGACACACCACATGATCGCTGACAGCAAAAGGCCAAAAGCTATTGTTACCAAGGTAGCGGCAAGAGGACCACAGAAGTAATGAGGGCTTTATGACCTAATTACTCAACTTTATAACAACCTTTGGAGACAGCTACATCAGCTTGTGAGTGCAACATGTAGACGCTGGTGTGTATTATGGAAGTGTGTGGTGTTAGGTAGGAGAAAGTCAAGATACTGTGCTCTTCAAATGGAGATAACGACCTTTAGAAATCGAGTTAGTAAATTATAATATTTTTAAAAGCAAACACAGATTATCTGGTGCTAAGAAATTCATACCATTAAGTTCTCACATTTTGTAACTGATTTAAAAAAATCACGACTGAAATATAGATACATAAGTGTTCTTTCATGAATCAGAAAAGTTCAGAAGTTTACAAAGGAATGTATTGTTATGGTGAGTCAGCATAAAGAACCAACTTCCATGACTTTTTACCTCTTGACTTGACTGTTCCAACACACTCCAGGTTGATGTTTCATTCTCAACCCTCTGTAAACTTCAGTTCATCCAAAATTCTGCAACCTGTGCCCTAGCTCACACCAAATCCCATTCACCCATCACCTTGTGCTCGCTGACCTACATTGGCTCCCAGCTGAGCAACACCTTGATTTTAAAATTCTCTTCCTTGTTTTCAAATCCCTCCATGTCCTTGCCCCCTTCCTATTTCTGTAAACTTCCCCAGCCTCTTAATCCTGAGATACCTGCACTCCACCAATTCTGGCTTCTTAAGCATCCTCAGCTTTAATAGGTCCACCATTGACGGCCCTGCCTGCAACTGTACATACTATTTGTTTTTACATGTGGGTAGAAAGCACATATTAGATGACTATAGGATATAATGTTTCTCTAGTGGGCTGACCCAATCCAATAATGCACGAGAAATATTGGGCCATTTCCCATCCTCTGCTTCCAGTAGCTTGGGGATAGGGCTGCAAAATTGTAGTTCTGATTTTTTGACCCACACTCCCATTGAGCACAACTCCCCGCACTGAATTTGTGATTGTAACATTATCCCTATACATTTATGATGAGATGGGCCTGTATCTACAAGCAGTGGGCAAAAAAATACTTAATTCATGATCTCTGAGCCCCTCTCTTACAAACCCTTTCCAAATCCTCTTAGTATTGTTGTGCATTCCTCCCCCAATCTTGCTTCCTTGCAATGTCATAATCTGTGATTTAACGTGAAAAACGGCACAAGAGATTTACTAGTAAAAAGTTATATGCGCCTTTCAGGATGTGCCAATGCACAATTGTAATGTAGGAAAATGCAGCAGTTAATATGCGCCTAGCAAACTACCACAAAACAACAAGATTATGACTAAATAACCTGTTTTTAATGATGTTGGTTGAGGGATAAACATTGGACTCCCTTGCTTTACTTTGCATAGATCTACGATGGAGAGAACAGGAATTAAAAGTCTCATACTATTTCAGGATCTCTGGAGGATAACCTGATCAATGCGTCGAAATTCCCCTCCCACCACCCCCAAACAAACTAAAATGTTTATATGACCAGATATCAATGAGTAACCATGTACCTTCTTCAGTGGGTTGCAATTATGACTTTGTTGACCAAATACAGATCTCAGGATATGAAAAAAACACTTTTTCACTCTTGTTGATCAATTAAATTTCCAGGCACATTCAAAACTACATAGATGCACTCAGACTTTAAACTCTGGTTCTAGCAAAAATATTTCTAGGTTATGAACACAAGAAGACCTATGCATAGGGTGGAATACTGGACTAATCATTATTTAATATGATCTAGAATAGCCCTCATTACAAGACCCTGAAATTGGATTTATGGACCAGACAAAATGCTATCTAAATATCCATTACCCCTGAAATAAACTTAACTATGACACTAAAAAGGGCTGTAAAACAATAGTTTAATGGATCAGTTAATTGAGTTAGAAAATGTGTGTTGTGAAGGAGGAAGGACGAACAGAACCTATTGAGGATGAGACTTTTTTTGGCAAGGGCGAGGGGGTGGAGGGGGGGGGGGTGGTGAAGAGCAACACTTCGTCTTCTATCCCTATGTCTTTATCTTCTGCTTTGAAGCAATAGCTGAGAGAAAATTTTGAAACTGAATTTTCAATCATTCAATGGAGCAAAAAGAAATCCATAGTTGGGTGTCAGTTGTGGCTCAGTGGATAGCATTCTCATCAGAGTCAGAAAATTAAACTCCAACTCCAGAGACATGAGCAGAAAATCTAGTACTGAGGGAGTGCTGCACTGTCAGAGATGCCATCATTCAGATGAGATGTCAAATTAAGGCTCCGTCTGGCCTCAGAGATGTGGTGTAAAAGATCCTGTGGCACTATTTAGAACAGCAGGGGAGTTCTCCCTGGTGTCCTGGCCAGTATTTATCCATCAACCATCATTAAAAATACAGATTATCTGATCATTATCACATTATTGTTTGTGGATCCTTGCTGTGCACAGATTGGCTGCTATGTTTCCTACATAACAACTTCAGAAGTACTTCATTGGTTGTAAAGTATTTTGAGATGTCTTGAGGTCATGAAAGGCAAATCTTTCTAATTTTTGTTGACAATCTTGCAAGTCTTTCAGAAAAAACAAAAAAACACAAATTCTCACAGGATGAGATGACATAACGTGTTGCTTCAAATCAGAAACTGATTTTAATACACGCTGGGATATTCTGCAAACTGTACATGCCAGAATACACAGATGCGGTTGGAAGGTCTTTGCACATTTTTCTGAAGTAAAATAATTCCAATCAAATCCCAGGCTTTTGAGACAGGCTGAGGACTACAACATCTCCATGACAGATTAAATCTTTCTATTACATTACTCCCACGAACCAATCACAGTTGTTACGAAAGCTGAATGATGATTTTTTAATCCACTGGCTGGAAATCGGAATTAAATTTTTAAAAAAGGAAAAAGGAACGGATAAAAGGTGACCTTGCTAACATTTATGATGGCCACCACAATTTGCATCACTATACCCTACATTCCAATGCATCGAGATGGAGCCAAGTTGTCAGAGAATCTTCCCAGTCCCCTCAAGAACAATGACCTGGGGAGTTTTGAGTGATCTACCCGTCCTGCTCCCATTAACAAGACATTAAGGCAATCACTTGGGACATTAAATTGGAGACGGACCACTCAAACCTAATCATTTGAACAATGGGACCTGCTTGAGAGAAGGGAATTCCTAGACATGAACTGATTAAGCTGCAAGAGAGAATACACACTGAGCCATCATGTTGAATCACTGGGTGATAGTCATGTGACAGGACCACCATCAGTGTGTTTAAGCTGGTGTTTTCTCTGTAGCAACTGGGCACAAGCAATTAGACATCAACAAGACCCATGTGGGTTCCTCTCTCTCTCTCTCTTTCTCCAGTCCACCTTACAAGCTTCGAACCTTGCCTACTGGCCGTAACCACCTAGGCCTATCACTGCTTCAGACTGACACCCCGGGAAGGAAATCATCCGCAACGCTGTCTCCAGCAGGACCACTGAATCAGCTGGCCGCATCTGCAAACCAGAAGCCTCAGGACCACCGAAATCAGCTGGACACCAGCCGAGTCACCAAACTCCACAGATTGTATACCCCTTTTTATTGCTTTGGACTCTAATTCGACCAAACTATCCTTCCCCACTCTTTAACCTATTTGTTTGTGTGTGCGTCTGTGAGAAAGTTGGAGCATAGTTTATTATTTTACTTAGATTGGTTTAAGTACAATAAAGCTAACCTCTTTCTTCGTTAAACTCAAGAAAACATGACAGATTGGTTCTTTTATGATCATAACGCGTAAATTGCTAAATACTCACTGAATTGGCAAGTACATTCACTTAAAAAAAGCAATACACCAGTTGTGGTCAAACAAGGAGAGGGACAAGAGGGGAGCCCTTCGACCCCTCCTCACCTCATCGTGTAACAGCACTCAAATAAATTCTATTTTTCAAAAGTGCCACACACAGGCCAGTCATGTGCTATAATTGGCCAGTGAAATTGGTAAAAATGCTACAAATCTTTTAAAAGGTCAACATGATCACTGATAGTGAAAGAAATTACTAGGAAGTGACTTAACAGTGATAATGATGTCATTATCATGAACAGTCAATGTGATTACTAGAAAGGGATCTCCCAACCTTTTAATAAATAATCTACGGAAGTTTTGCCTCTTCTCATGCCAAACAATGATTGAAGGTCCCTTTTGCAGTCCAGGATTTTTAAATAAGCCGGCACAAGAACTCATGCCTTCAGAATATTCCAGTCCAGACAGTTTCCCCAAATAATGACATTATTTATGTCTGAAAATTAAGGGGTGAGCACTCAGTGCTGTACCTTAATCAATTATAATAAACTTTGCATGTCACTGCATTACACATAAACTTAGACAACAGTACTCTGAGCTCATACTGTAAGAATTGTAAATGGCTAATATAGAAGAATATAGCTTTCAGACTAAGCTAATGACTGCACTTTGAACAAGTGTTCGGTAAAGTAAACATGTTTCCACCGTCAGCGTCTTTCTGATGCAAGTTACAAAGTCAGCAGTGCAGAAGCTCAAACACTACAACCATGGAAACTAAAGGACATACAAATCTAATGTTCACAAAGCAAGTCACTGCTAAACTTCAAAAGTGTACAATCTGATCATTAAAGCTGTAATTCCTCATGTTACATTCCACTGAACAAGTACAATCATGTGGCTTTCAAAGCATCTTATTTTTCCCATTAGCAGCAGGACATGATGTCTGTAGTACTTTGCTATGGGGGAAAATGAGGTCATTAAGGTCAGTTACAAATCAATCAAAATAAATCAATTTTAGTTGCAATCTCTTTCACCAAACTGCCACCGTGCCCCCACTCCCTCCCAACTGTCCCCCAAGTGTAAACCATCCCCCAAGTGTGAAGCACTTAGAGATGTTTGAATAAGATTAGGTATTTTTAAAATGCATGTATTTTTTTCTCCCACAATGTAAGGCCATTTCCTCTTGAAAAAATTGATGTGCATAAAAAAACTTGCAATTATATTGTACCTTTCATGATGTCAGGGCATCCCAAAGCACTTTGCAGCCAATTAAGTACTTTTGAAGTGTAGTCACTGCTGTCATGTAGGAAAGGTGACAGCCAATTTTCACACAGCAAGGTCCGACAAACAGCAATGTGATATTAAGCAGGTGATCTATTTTTGTGATGTTGATTGGAGGATAAATATTGGCCAGGACACCGGGATAATACCCCTGCTCTTCCTTGAAACAGCGTCATAGGATCTTTTACGCCCACCTTAGAAAGCAAACAACACCTTATTCAAAAGATGGCACCTCAGAGTGCAGCACTCCCTGGACTGTCAGCCTAGATTTTTGTGCTAAAGTCTCAAGGGTGGGATTTGAACCCACAACCTTGTGACTCAGAGGAGAGAGTGCTGCCAACTGAACCACAGATGACACAAAAGTACATGTACCTTGGAAAGACATGTAAGTTGGGTTCTGCATGTCAATTCAGCAGCATGATAAAATGCAATTTTATAGCCAAAAGACAATGAACTGGACTGTGAGTCAATGCACAAAATAAAAATAAACCTCAGGTCTTCAAACATTTGTTTCAAACACTGTAAATTTTGAAGAATGCTTTGAAGAAATAGAATTCACACATCACTCTGTTTCAATCTGATAGCATTGCAACTCACATTATGTCGCCAATGTTTTGGGGCGGGGGGGGATGGGGGGGTGGTGGTGGTAGGGGTGGGGAAAGATTGGTTTGTGGAATAAGCTTTCTTTATTGGGAATGGTGCTTGGCAATTATCAGATTAATTGGAGGGCAGGACTGGAGGCTGTCAGAACCAATCAAATCAGCCAGATATTTGAAATACCTATTGGCTCCATTAAAATTGACCCTGGAATGTTCTACTCAAGTTTTGTGTTTATTAACAACCTCAAATATTAAGATTTTTAAAAACAGAACATGTTTGAACGGCACAGCAGGTTGACCGATATCTAAAAGGGAAAAGACAGATTTAAAGTTTGGGAATAAGCATTCATCAGAATTCAGTTCTAAGTTTTGTTTTGAAGCTCGATAGTATTCCAGGTATGATCACTGTCTAAATTGAACAATTTAGGATTAAAAAGACCTTGGTCTCTTTGTAGTCCGTATTAAAAACCTGGAATACACTGTGCTGTTTTGGCTATGTTAGCAAATGTTTTCATAATTACATTGCCCAAAGAACACCATATTCTGCAAAGTTTATTGCCAGCATACAGTATATGGAACATTATTCTCCACTCCCATTTTTCTTGAAGGTGTTTGACTTCTTGGCTACAAAGAAGGGGCTCATGTTTCAATACTTGACGGTGAGCGTCAGCAAACTATTCAATCATATGGGGAGGTAAATCATAGCTGATTCACTTGAGGGTGAGAGGTCAGCGATGAATTTGGAAACTCAAAGTAGCAAGTATTCCTGCAGCTGAGAAAATGAAATTAAAAAACCTCCTAGAACGTCAGAAATCTTTCTGAAAAATAGCTTGCTTTTAAATTGACTGCACGAGGAACTTTTAAATTACTTACATTTCCAGCTGCCTGTTGACTTTTAACTTCACTTTTTCCTACATTTAAAAAGTACTTATTTATAACATTTTCTACAGTAGGCTAATCAAATTATACATGCAACAAGATATATCTTTGTAATCATAATTTACTTGCACTTGAATTTAAAGTCAGCTCCTTAAAAGTCTCTCCAATGACAAACTTGTACAGAGTAAACTTGAAGAAGAGTTGAGGGATACAGGTTATACACTATTAGGGCAACTGAACTGTCATTAAAACTAGTCAGCATAACAAATGAGATAGCAATCATCCTGCACATCTCTTCGTTATGCATTCTGTTTATATTAGAATTAAAAGTAGAGGCAGATATGAGAATCTTAAGTACAAACTATTGCTGGTGATCTTATCTTCAACTTTGTCCCCCTTCATAGTGCTGTTTTCAATTTAAGTTGTCACTGCCACAAAATAGATAAAACTGTAGAATAATAGAGTATCACAGAGATATGATGTCATCTAGGATAGTTCTGTACCAAGATCTGTATTAGCTGGGTGAAGGAGGACAGCTTTTCTCTCCTCAGCTGATCTACCAATACAGAGTGTTATTAGGCAAACAGGTATCTTGACCCAAGGAAAATCCCTTATTGCATTGATGGAAGATCCCTTGTTATGTTTGTAGTATGAGCATTGCAAATCAGAATTACAAAAGTATAGCTCTACTGATTCATATTTTTCATTTCAGTAAATTTGTTTCCTTCCTGAAGGTGCCGCATTCTTGCTTAGTTTCATGGACACTGTTTCCCCTCCAGTACCTCACCCATTCTGCATGTATGAACATGGACAACCCCCTGTTGGCAGGGCAGGACACTCAAACCAAGCAGGAAACTGTTATTACCTGACATTCACACATGTGCATTTCCAGCAAGGTTTGGCGAACAGCAGCAAGTGTAGAAACCCTTTCTGATTTCTCCTCCAAACCAAAGGTACCGAGGCGAATTCTAGAGCCTTCACCAGCTAATTCAGCACAGACCTCATATTCAAATTGGAGACCTTTGTGGTCTATTTAGCATAGCTGCTCATTGCTGAGCCAAAGAAAAAAAATTATTTGTACTTTCTCCCTCTCCCTTTTCTAATGGCCTTCCTGTGCCAAGTACCATCCATACATGATAGGGCAATAACTAGGTTTCTACCAATGCTATCCTGTAACCAGCTGACCAGCCTCTCAGGCTAAACTTTAGTTCTGGTTTTCCCTTCCTCACTTCCTGTGTGGAAGCGGATGGCTTCTCCTCAGCAACAACAACTTGTATTTATATAGAGTCTTTACATAGTAAAACATTTCAAACGCTTTAAAGGAGCATAATCTGACAAAAATTTGACACCGAGCCACATAAAGATATTAGGACAGGTGATTAAAAGTTTGGTCAAAGAGGTAGGTTTGAAGGAATGTTTTAAGGAGGAGACAGATGGAGAGGCTAAGGGAGTGAATTCCAGAACCTGGTGCCTAGGCAGCTGAAGGCATGGTCGCCAAGGGAGGAGTCATGAAAAGCAGGGATATGGAAGAATTGGAGGGTCACAGGGATCTTGAGGGTTGTCAGGTTGGAGGGGGTTGTAGAGATAGAGATGGACAAAGCCATGGTGGGAATTGAAAATAAGGATAAGAATTTTAAGATCAAGGTGGTGCCAAATAGGCAGGCAATGTAGGCCAGCGAGCACAGGGGTGATGGGCAAATGGGACGTTGTACAAGATACAGGTAGTAGAGTTTTGGATGAACTTAAGTTTACAGAGGGCACAAAGTGGGAGGCCGGCCAGGAGAGCATTGAAACAGTCAAATCTGGAAGCAATAAAGGGTTTTAGGGTTTCAGCAGCCGAGAGGATGAGGCAGAGGTGGAGACTGGTGACATTACGGAGATGAAAGTAGGCAGTCTTGATCATGGAGAGGATATGAGGTCAGAAGCTCAGATTAATGTCAAATTGGACACCAAGGCTGTGAACAGTCTGGCTCAGTCTCAAACATTTGTCAGGGAGAGTAATGGATTTGTGGCTAGGGAACGGAGTATGTGGCAGAGACGAACACATCAGCTTCATTCTTCCCAATAACTAATTTCACACACACCGGGAAAAGAACAGTAGAAGACTGTAGGTGCAATATATGCCTTAAAAATCTGCAACATAGCATCTTAGTGATGCAGTTATTCCATGGTAATAAATGAAAAAAACTTTTAAAAACTGTGTAACTTAAAATGCTTTATTTATTTCAGTACTGAAATAGTACTGTAGTCTTGAAAAGGTTAAACAGAAATTACATCGAAAGGGTGATTGGCACTAAAGAGGATAAACCATTGAATAACATTTTAACAAACTGGACACAGAAAAGTCTAATGTCAAAGTACCTTTAAAATAATGTTAAGGCCACACAAAGTAAATGCTATGTTTCCAGGAAACCAATTGAAAGGATCTCCATTAATGGACAGGTCTATACAAAGTTTTTCCTCACCCTCACCACTCATGAACTTTTAATACAGGAGAGATCTTGACCCTAATATCTACTCTGTAAATTGTTTTCTTTTACATTTATATTCGGTTATTCAATTTCCTATCACACAAAGTTACATGAATTAGATTGTAACCAGAATTTTTAAAAAGTTGATATTTTATGTCCAAAACATAGCATTGAAACTGTCCCTGAGAAACACAAGTTTCATTTCTGGATTGGCCTAATGATTTATATTGATGTATATTTAGTGCCAAATAGTATTTGTATAAAAATAACACAAAACAAAAATATACTAAAACCTCTGTAAGAGGGATATTTTCACAGAATGGATCAACCCTCATTTATATATGTATATATAAAAAAGGAAAAAATACTGATTAAATGTTCAAATCCCAATATCCTGCCAAGGTTTAGGCCACAACGATGTGCTCTAGATAAAAGACAGGTAGCATCACGTACTACTTCTTGTGACTGCCAACGACTCACTTTCTTCTTACCCCAAAACTGGTTGATTGCTAGGAGCCCAGTTTTAACATTTATGGGTTGAAAGCAATTGAACATTTCAGTAATTCAAAATTAAGGTCCTAAAAGTCATGCCGATGTGGTGTTTGTTCTGGTGTCTAGGTTATCCCTGGCATGGAGAAAGAACACAGGCAAATCTGGGTACTTTTTACTGGATAGCTTTCGTTTTCCAGACTCAGAATGCTCTATTTTAGCTCTAGGGCTTTGCAATAGTTCTGGTAGTGGAAATTCACCACTGCTGTGACCAACATACATCGGTGGAACCTTCTGAACCAGTTCAATTTTTGGATCCAAGCTTGCAAACCTTTTAGAGTTCTTCCTAATATTTGGTTGCACTGGAGAAAATGGCTTTGGTCCTTCAGCATGGTGTTGTGGTTTGGGAATCAGACTCTGAAGGGAATTTCCAAGGTTTCCCATTGTGCTTTGAAGGATTGTGTTGGTATAGTCGACCATTGCTGCACTGCCAAGCCTTGTCTGGATCACCGGGATTTCATCCATGGACTCTGCAGAATCAGAGTGATACTCAGCTGGAGGGCCTGCAGCCTGCACGTGGTTAATACCATTTAGCATTAAGGGAGGTAGAGTAGCCCTTGGTGGGAAAGTTGGAATAGGGATCACTGAACTCTGGAAAGCAGCAGCAAGATCTATGGGATAGAACAAGGAAATGGAGTTACATAAGTAGAGCAGCTTTGATCATTACAGGAAGCCTTAAATGAAAATACACTTATTACTCTCATTACTTAAAATGCTACACAGCTGCAAAGCGAAAGGAAATGCAAATTTGAATATTTAAAAAGAATTAACCTTCAGGATTGGGTATGCTAATGATCATTTGGTCACAGGAGGTGGTTGCATAATTGTATTGTCACTGGGCTAGTAACCCAGAGACCCAGGGTATTGCTCTGGGGACAGGGTTTCAAATCCCACCATGGCAGAAGGTGGGATCTGAATTCAATTAATATAATCTGGAATTAAAAGCTAGTCTAATGATGGCCATGTCGTAAAAGCCTGTCTGGTTCACTAATTTGGAAATCTGCAGTCCTTACCGAAACCTGACCTGTCTGGCCTATATGTGACACCAGACCCATAGCAATGTGGTTGACTCTTAACTGCCCTCTGAGATGGACAAGCACGCCACAGAGTTGTATCAAACTGCTACAAAGTCAATAAAGAATAAAACCGGACCGACCACCCAGCATTGATCACTGCAAATCCAGCCCTGTCGCCCCTGCAAAGTCCTCCCTACTAATATCTGGGGCCTTGTGCCAAAGTTGGGAGAGCTGTCCCAAAGACTATTCAAGCAACAGCCTGACATAGTTATACTCACGGAAACATACCTTACAGACAATATTCCAGACATTGCCATCACCATCCCCGGGTATGTCCTGTCCCACTGGCAGGACAGACCCAACAAAGGTGGCGGCACAGTGGTATACAGTTGGGAGGGAGTTGCCTTGGGAGTCCTCAACATTGACCCCAGACCCCATGAAGTCTCATGGCATTAGGTCAAACATGGGCAAGGAAACCTGATTACCACCTATCGCACCCCTCACCTGATAAATCAGTACTTCTCCATGTTGAACACCAAGGGTTAGCACCACAGCCTCACAGCTCCAGCGACCAGAGTTCGGTTCTGGGTACTGCCTGTGCGGAGTTTGCAAGTTCTCCCTGTGACCGCGTGGGTCTCTGCTGGGTACTCCAGTTTCCTCCCACAGCCAAAGACTTGCAGGTTGATAGGTAAATTGGCCATTGTAAATTGCCCCTAGTGTAGGTAGGTGGTAGGGGAATTGAGGGAAGGTGGGGCTTTGGTAAGGAATATGGGATTAATGTAGGATTAGTATAAACGGGTTGTTGATGGTCAGCACAGACTCAGTGGGCCGAAGGGCCTGTTTCAGTGCTGTATCTCTCTATGACCACTTGGAGGAAGCACTGAGGGTGACAAGGGTGCAGAATGCACTGTAGGTGGGGGACTTCAATGTCCATCACCAAGAGTGGCGCGGTAGCACCACTAGTGACTGGGCTGGCCGATTTCTAAAGGACGTAGCTGCTAGACTGGGCCTGTGGCAGGAGGAGAGGGAACCAACAAGAGGGAAAAAACATATTTGACCTTGTCCTCACCAATCTGCCTGTCGCAGATGCATCTGTCCATGACAGTATTGGTAGGAGTGACCACCACACAGTCCTTGTGGAGACGAAGTCCTGTCTTCACATTGAGGATACCCTCCATCGGGTTGTGTGGCACTACCACAGTGCTAAATGATATAGACTTCGAACAGATCTAGCAACTCAAAACTGGGAATTCATAAGGTGCTGTGGGCCATCAGCAGCAGCAGAATTGTACTCAAACCACAATCTGTAACCTCATGGCCTGGCATATCCCCCACTCTACCATTACCATCAAGCCAGGGGATCAACTCTGGTTCAAGGAAGAATGCATGAGGGCATGCCAGGAGCAGCACCAGGCATACCTCAAAATGAGGTGCCAGCCTGATGAAGCTACAACCCAGGACTACTTGCATGCCAAACTGTATAAACAGCATGTGATAGAGCTAAGCAATCCCACAACCAACGGATCAGATCTAAGCTCTGCAGTCCTGCCGCATCCAGTCGTGAATGGTGGTGGACAATTAAACAACTAACGGGAGGAGGTGTCCCCACAAACAGCTGCATCCTCAATGATGGGGGAACCCAGAACATCAGTGCAAAAGATAGGACTCAAGCATTTGCAACAATCTTCAGCCAGAAATGCCGAGTTGATGATCCATCTCGGCTTCCTCCTGAAGTCCGCAGCATCACAGATGCCAGTCTTCAGCTAATTTGATTCACTCCACGTGATATCAAGAAACGACTGAAGGCACTGGATACTGCAAAGGCTATGGGCCCTGACAACATTCCAGCAATAGTACTGAAGACCTGTACTCCAGAACTTTCCGCGCCCCTAGCCAATCTGTTGCAGTACAGCTACAACACTGGCATCTACCCGGCAATGTGGAAAATTGCCCAGGTATGTCCTATACATAAAATTCAGGACAAATCCAACCTGGCCAATTACCGCTCCTTCAGTCTACTCTCGACCATCAGTAAAGTGATGGAAGGTGTCACAGACAGTGTCATCAAGCGGCACTTGCTTAGCTATAACCTACTCAGTGATGCTCAGTTTGGGTTCCGCCAGGGCCACTCACCTCTTGACCTCATTACAGCCTTGGTTTAAACATGGACAAAAGAGCTGAACTCCCGAGGTGAGGTGAGAGTGACTGCCCTTGACATTAAGGCAGTATTTGACCGAGTATGGCATCAAGGAGCCCTAGCCAACTGGAATCAATGGGAATCAGGGGGAAAACACTCTGCTGATTGGAGTCATACCTAGCGCAAAGGAAGATGGTTGTGGTTGTTGGAGGTTAATCATCTTAGCCCCAGGACATCACTGCAGGAGTTCCTCGGGGTAGTGTCCCAGGCCCTACAGTCTTCAGCTGCTTCATCAATGACCTTCCCTCCATCATAAAGTCAGAAGTGCAGATGTTCGCTGACAATTGCACTATGGTCAGCACCATTCACAACTCCTCAGATACTGAAGCAGTCCGTGTAGAAATGCAGCAAGACCTGGACAATATCCAGGCTTGGGCTGATAAGTGGCAAGTAACATTCACGCCACACAAGTGCCAGGCAATCACTATCTCCAACCAAGAGAGAATCTAACCATCTCCCCTTGACAGTCAATGGCATTATGATCGCTGAATCCCCCACTATCAACATCCTGGGAGTTACCATTGACTAGAAACTGAACTGGGCCCTCTGTTGTTTGTCATATATATTAATGACTTGGATGTGAATGTAAGGGGCATGATTAAGTAAGTTTGCAGATGACACCAAAATTGGTGGTATAGTGGACAGTGAAGAAGGTTGTCTAAGGTTACAACAGGATATAGATCAACTGGGAAAGTGGGCAAGGGAGTGGCAAATGGAATTTAACGCAGACAAGTGTGAAGTGATGCATTTTGGGAAGTTAAACCAGGGAGGACATATGCAGTAAATGGTAGGGCTCTGGGGAGTGTTCTTGAGCAGAGGCCTTGGGGTGAAAGTACATAGTTCCCTGAAAGTGGCAACACAGGTAGACAGGGTGGTGAAGAAGGCGTATGGCATGCTTGCCTTCATCGGCCGAGGCATTGAGTACAAGAGTTGGGACGTCATGTTACAGTTGTACATAACTTTGGTTAGGCTGCATTTGGAGTACTGTGTGCAGTTCTGGTCGCCACACTACAGGAAATATGTGATTAAGCTAGAGAGGGTGCAGAAAAGATACACAAGGATGTTGCCTGGTTTGGAGGGCTTGAGTTATAAAGGGAGATTGGATAGGCTGGGTCTGTTTTCCCTGGAGCGAAGGAGGCTGAGAGGGGACATGATAGAAGTATATAAAATTATGAGAGGCATAGATAGGGTAGATAGCCAGAGTCTGTTTCCCATGGTAGGGGTGACTAAAACTAGAGGGCATAGATTTAAGGTGAGAGGGAGGAGGTTTAAAGTGGATCAAAGGGGTAAATTTTTCACACAAAGAATAGTGGGTATCTGGAATGAGCTGCCTGAGGTGGTGGTGGAGGCAGGAACAGTAGCGACATTTAAGAGGCATCTGGACAGGTACTTGAATAAGCAAGACAAAGAGGGATATGGAATTAATGCAGGCAGGTGGGATTAGTATAGATAGGCATTATGGTCGGCATGGACACGGTGGGCCGAAGGGCCTGTTTCTATGCTGTACGACTCTATGACTCTATGGATCAGTCATATAAATACGAGAGCAGGTTCGAGGCTAGGAAACCTGTGGCGAGTAACTCACTTCCTGATTCCCCAAAGCCTGCCCACCATTTACAAGGAACAAGTCAGGAGTGTGATGGAATACTCTCCATTTACCTGGATGGGTGCAGCTCCAACAACAAAGAAGCTTGACACCATCCAGGACAAAGCACCCCGCTTGACTGGCACCCCATCCACAAACATTCACTCTCTTCTACACCGACGCACAGTGGCAGCAGTGTACACCATCTACAAGAAGCACTGTAGACAGCACCTTCCAAATCTGCGCCCTCTACCACCTAGAAGGACAAGGGCAACAGTTGCATGGGAACACCACCACCTGCAAGTATCCCCAAGTCACACATCATCCTGACTTGGAACTATATCGCCATTCCTTCACTGTAGCTGGGTAAAATCCTGAAACTCCCTTCCTAATGGCACTGTGGGTGTACCTACCCCACATGGACTGCAGCGGTTCAAGAAGGCAGCTCACCACCACCTTCTCAAGGGCAGTTAGGGATGGGCAATAAATGCTGGCCTGGCCAGCGATGCCCACATCCCATGAATGAATTTTTAAAACTGCTCATGTTCCAGCCCAACATTAAAAATGTTTTTTTTCATTTCCTGGTCAGGCTCCTTGGAAGATTCCTTTTATAAAGCTGGCCTCACAGTAGGTACACTACTGTCAGCTGAGCTTGGACAGGCACTAAAGCGAAGTTGTGGAAAAGTCTTTCATTCTCTTTACTACCTGCTCAGCTCAAAAAGGCTCCAGAGGTTAAGAATCTATAAAGAGGTAGATGGAAAGCAGGTGGTGAGATAACAGGTAAATATTTAGGGAATAAAGTAGAAAAACAAACTGAAACACCAGTGAGGTTGTAAAAACTTCTACCTTGCACAAAATAGGAAATGGGCAATTTCATAATGATCTATTATTTCTTTGTTAATTACGAGAAAGTAATTTTGCTTGTATAAATTCACAATCATCTAGCCTATCCTTCAAAGCTACTTGTCGTTTTATTAATTTGCACAATGAAACCTTGTTTATTTACCATAATGGAGAGGGAACCTTCCCTATCACAGATAATGTAGAATGAAGGGGTGTAATTGTTTTTTGGCGATAGTGACTCAGCAGCCCTTTTTCTTTTTCATTGGTTTGATGTTACACGGGCCACCGATTCGCTATCACCCACTTTGCACTACAACTGAAGACCAAGCTCACCCTCCAGATACTCAGCAGTCCCCAGATTATACTGTTGGTTGCTCATTATATCAAATGCATTGTTTCTCCTTGCCTGCCTGTCTCAGTCCTCACAGTTGCTCTGGTTGTGCTATGAAAACCAGCTTGTACGGGAACAACTGAGTTACCAGTTCAGTACTGAGCCTGTACCAACAACGCCCCCCCCTCCACGCCCCCCGCCCACCCATCTCCCATGGACCTATTCCCAACTTCACTGGAGAATCTACCACGGACCCAAGAAAGCTGGCCAAAATACTTTGTTGATGCCAAGCTTGCTCCCTTAACTAGAAATAGACACAAAAGATAGAAAGCACTCGCTTCCAAGCAACCCTCTTGGTAGTGTCTGTTGAGATCAGCATTGTAGAGGCAGCTGATTAGGATGACTGTAGGCGATAACATGAAATGTGAATAACTGAGAATGAGGATAATAAAGGGGATAATGGGAGTGTGGGAAATTGAGGATCTACTGTATGCATAATTTCCCTAAAACTTTAGTATATCCTCAACAACTTTTAATGGGAGCATATTTATTGAAGGCAAAGTTTACCAGATTTGATTATGGCATTCATTAGCATACAAATTTATAATGCCATCTCGTTTTATGCAGCCTTTTGAGTGAACTTGCACTGAGGAAAGGGTAACTATAATTATGTAAACTGCAGTATTCACAGATGTGAAATATGTTCTACAGGACAGAGGTTTTAATTTGAACATAAAAATCTTGGATTGGTTACGGTTGATTGTTTAAACTTAACCATATAGTCAAGATAATCCTAAATCAGGTAGTCCAACCAAAATTGGACAGAGAACCAGGAGAGGTCAAGAAGTGTCACAAACTCAACTCAACTTGATTTTTCCAAGTTTGTTACAATTTGGGCACCTAGTTTTTTTGTGCATGCAAGGAACCTTGCTTTAAATGGCTATGTTTTCCTCCCCTCCTGAAAACACTGATTTTTACCAGGGCAGTGTCATGGGTGCTGGTAGCCCTCCAGTAACTTGCTCAAATGGTCATCCTCATATGGTGAGCTCAGAAAGTGTCAGCAGGCTGTTTGTTCATTGAGGATATCATAATTAACTCCAATTCTATTCTCATCTAACATCCATGCACGCTCATTTTCCAGCAGAGATCACAGGATAGGAATCATGGTCAGACTTTCCCCCCTTCCTTACCCAAGTGGGTAAAGGCCTATTGTAGTTCAATGAATGGTGTCTCAGCTGAAACCTAGTAACTCACCACAAGGAAGAAGTGAACATAGGACCTTCTGGCTCATATGGTTGGATATAATAATCACAATGCCTTTATTCACCAGGCAAAATATATTTATACATAATATACATGGTATGAAATATAATGGGTTAGGTTTCTAGATTAAAACAAATCATAAAATTTTCATTAATTTCATTGTAGCAAGTTCACATTAATGGGAAAGGTTTATTTGCTAACATTAGCTCACTTCAAATTAAGATAAATATGAAAATTTGGAAAATTGGGTTGTTGGGAATGTCCAGTAGTTCACATATCCTTAAACTTGTCATGAGTATCTCCCAAAAAAGTGCAACATCGCTTTAAAAGTTTTCATGCAACTCATGTTATTTACAAACTGATCCTTACCTGGTTCTGACAGAGGAGGGACAGATGGTAGTTTAATGGTGCTGGCTGACGACTTGTCATTAATTACATCTGCAGGTACTTTGCGTACTGTCTTCTTTTTCTTCAATTACAAAAAGATTATTAACAGTTACTCGTGTCATTCATGCAATGTTAAACTCTGTCCGAGGAATATCAGTTAGAATTGAGATAGAGATTCCAACATGTAAAACAAACACATTACTTTATAACAAATCATTGTATAGTCTCTAAATACCATTCCAGAACTTTAAAAAAACATTGTTTTTGGAACCACCAAGCTGATCTGCAATCATTTCAGTAATTCCCGCAATGTTACATAAGGAATAGGTTCATTTATTGGTCATGAACCTTGCAGCATTGGACATATCTGCTTTATGGACGCTGACTGAACAAAGCTTTTCTCGCATACTCTTAAAACGAATAACTTCTGCATTGTCACCCAACGCCTAATTCCAATCAATCAGCCACCTTCCTCCACCTCACCCCCACTTAAATATTGTTGAAATAAGCAAGAGAATAAAACAATAGACGACCGATAAAATAAGTCATAATTTATGGTTGCTAGAATCTGTTACATTGTTGTTGTGCAGGGCATAAAATCAAGTATCAAACTAGAACAGATAGGTTCCAATCTGTAATTTTATCCAGACCCCAGTTGATACTACTTGATCCAAGAACTTGGCACAGGCCTCTTCCAGAAAACTTAGGACAACTCAGCAAGACACACATGGGAACGTTGTTTGGGTGCAGAACGGGTGGTATATAATGTGCATAGTTTCAGTTTTTAACATCACTAATGTGTAATTGTCATTAGTACAGATTACAAATGTCTAATGTTCAGTGATGATGTTCTGGTTTACTACATTAAAGGTGCTATATAAATGCAAGTTGTTGTCATGTCATGATGATGGAATATAGGGTCACACTGCATGGATATCTGAAAACTGCTATTTCTATACAATTACATAATTTTTCAGATATGTTCTGCTTTTGAGATATAGGAAAATCATCAATGCTTTGCTTCGGGCCCAACCCAACAATTCTCAAGCCTCTTGTGCCCAGAAACTTTGCAATTCCCTAACACTGGCTAAACTTCCAAACCTGCAATCTAGAAGAGCGAGGGCAGCAGATGCATGGGACCACCACCATCTGCAAGTTGCACTCCAAATCACATAGCATCCTGACTTGGAACTTTATCAATAGCGCAAAAGTAAAATGGGAAAGGTAGCCAAACCATGGCTTACAAGGGAAATTAGAGATAGTATCAGATCCAAGGAAGAGGCATATAAATTTGCCAGAAAAAACAACAGACCTGAGGATTGGGAGCAGTTTAGAATTCTGTGAAGGAGGACTAAGGGATTGATTAAGGGGAAAATAGAGTACGAGAGTAAGCTTGCGGGGAACATAAAAACTGACTGTAAAAGTTTCTATAGATGCGTGAAAAGAAAAAGATTGGTGAAGACAAATGTAGGTCCCTTACAGTCAGACACGGAAATTTATTATGGGGAACAAAGAAATGGCTGACCAACTAAATGCATACTTTGGTTCTGTCTTCACAAAGGAGGACACAAATATCATACCAGAAATGTTGGGGAACACATGGTTTAGTGAGAGGGAGGAACAGAAGGAAATCAGTAGTAGTAGAGAAATGGTGTTGGGGAAATTGATGGGATTGAAGGCCAATAAATTCCCAGAGCCTGATAATCTACATCCCAGAGTACTTAAGGAAGTGACCCTAGAAATAGTGGATGCATTGGTGGTCATCTTCCAAGATGCTATAGACTATGGAACAGTTCCTACAGATTGGAGGGTAGCTAATGTAACCCCACTATTTAAAAAGGGAGGTAGAGAGAAAACAGGGAATTACAGACCAGTCAGCCTGATGTTGATAGTGGGGAAAATTCTAGAGTCCATTTTCAAAGATTTTATAGCAGAGAACTTGGAGAACAGTGGAAGAATCGGACAGAGTCAGCATGGATTTACGAAAGGGAAATCATGCTTGACAAATCTACCAGAATTCTTCGAGGATGTAACCAGTAGAGTTGATGAGGGATGTGGATGTGGTTTATTTGGACTTTCAGAAGGCTTTTGACAAAGTCCCACAGAAGAGATTAGCGTGTAAAATTATAGCGCATGGGATTGGGGATAGTGTATTGCCATGGATAGAAAATTGGTTGGCAGACAGGAAACAAAGAGTAGGAATAAATGGGTCTTTTTCCAAATGGCAGGCAGTGACTAGTGGGGTACCGCAGGGATCAGTGCTAGGACCCCAGCTACTCACAATATATATTAATGATTTAGATGAGGGAATGACATGTAATATCTCCAAATTTGCAGATGACACAAAACTGGGTGGGAGGGTGAGTTGTCAGGAGGATGCAGAGAGGCTTCAGAGTGACATGGACAAGTTGAGTGAGTGGGCAAATGCATGGCAGATGCAGTATAATGTGGATAAGTGTGAGGTTATCCACTTTGGTAGCAAAAATAGGAAGGCAGATTATCTGAACGGCTATAAACTGAGAGAGGGGAATATGCAACGAGACCAGGGTGTTCTCGTACACAAGTCGCTGAAGGTAAGCGTACAGATGCAACAGGCAGTAAAAAAGGCAAATGGTATGTTGGCCTTCAGAGCAAAAGGATTCGAGTACAGCAGTAGGGATGTCTTGCTGCAATTATACAGGGCCTTGGTGAGGCCACACCTGGAATAGTGTGTGCAGTTCTGGTCTCCTTATCTGAGGAAGGATGCTCTTGCTATAGAGAGAGTGCAGCGAAAGTTTACCAGACTGATTCCTGGGATGGCGGGACTGATGTATGAGGAGAGATTGAGTTGGTTAGGATTATATTTGCTGGAGTTCAGAAGAGTGAGGGGGGATCTTATAGAAACCTATAAAATTCTAACAGGACTTGACAGGGTAGATGGAGGAAGGATGTTCCCGATGGTGGGGGAGTTCAGAACCAGGTGTCATAGTCTAAGGAAATGGGGTAAACCTTTCAGGACTGAAATGAGGAGAAATTACTTCACCCAGAAAGTGGTGAGCCTGTGGAATTCACTACCACAGCTAGCAGTTAAGGCCAAAACATTGTATGCTTTCAAGAAGGAGTTAGATATAGCTGTTGGGGCGAAAGGGATCAAAGGATACGGGGGGAAAGCGGGAACAGGTTACTGAGTTGGATGATCAGCCATGATCATAATGAATGGTGGAGCAGGCTCAAAGGGCCGAATGGCCTACTCCTGCTCCTATTTTCTATGTTCCTTCATTGTCACTAGGTCAAAATCCTAGAACTGCCTCCCTAACAGCCCTGTGGGTGTACCGACACCACATGGACTGTAGCGGTTCAAGAAGACAGCTCACCACTTTCTCATGGGCAATTAGGATGGGCAATAAATGCTGGCCTTGCCAATGACACTCACATCCCACGAATGAATAAGAAAAGAGGTTTCAGATTTATGACTCCATTAGTCAAATTGTGTGGAGTTAGTTTTCCCTTCTCCAAATGGAATGCTTTGTTTTTACTTGGCACCTGGCAGCTGAGTTTAATAACTGATTAAATATCGCTTATTGAAAGGAGTTACTTTGGGTAACAGCCTTTTAGCTTAAATGCATTGCCTTCTGTTTGGAAATCAATTGCTTCAGTCGCCCCCAAGTTTTTAACAACATGTATTTTTGACTTTTCTGTATATCAGGCTCCTTTACCTGCAAAGTCTTTTTTACCCTGGCTTGCTGAAGATGGGTAGAAATTGTAGGCAAAGCATCATCCTCCAGCTTAGTATTGGACAATCTCGCATCACCATTCTGATAATACCCTGGTACTCTAAAATGCAACAGACACGAATTAGGCAGTGACACTAGAATGGAAATATTCGTTGATGGTATTGCCTACATAGATTATGCACTTCAGGCATAACAAGTGGGATCTTTAACGCTTGTAGAGAAAAATGATGGTTAAATCCACCATGTGGTGTGGTAACGATCTAGACAAACCAGGAAGTTGTGATATTCAATCCTGAGACTGTGCATGATTGAGTGGTATTTTGACAATATGTTTGGTTACAATGCACCTCAGTGTTTCTGACTAGGAAGAAACAATTACCGGGTTCCTTTCCCCCAATGGTATGTATTAGCTCTGCAGGAATTGCATTGTGTAGTTGTTGGGAAAGCACTGGAACAGCTGGAAAATGATACCCCGCCCATAGTTAAGTAATCCATACACCCTGTCCAGGCTCATAATGGGATCCACAAAAAGAATTACGTAATTCAGCAATACCACTATTGCAGTGGTACCTGTTAAAATGCATAAAAATATCAACAAGAATCACAATAAACCACACCTTAATGTTGCAAAGTCCACCATTCAAGTTACAGCAAGATAAAAAGAGACTTTCATCAAATCAGTATGGACTGGCTTTAAATCTGGTTGCCAAAGATAAGGGGACATGGTTCAATTCACTGTACGACAAAGTCCCCACAATTTTCTGCACTTTAGGAGAGCCCATAGTGATTACTTTCCATAACCGCTAATATTAAAAACTTCATATGTAATAAAAATATTAGCAATATTGGGTTTGACATTAATAATTTCCAGAGACTACAATATATTAAATAATTCATTTGTTAGGTTTACATCTTGTGACACCATTTGAGTGTGGATACCATGCTAGCCTATGCAGGCATTTTTAACCCATCGTTCTCAGATATGAAACTGTTCAGTTGGAAACAAATTCAAGTACACTGCAGTCCAACCTATAGCGCATTTCCTATTTGATTAAACTTCAACTGATTCAGATTTACACTCAGATTCTTGAGTTGAGAATTTAGATTATTACTGCCACAGACTCTAATCAAAGTACTTGGAGACAATGCTTTTCATAACCATGTTACACCATTCCCCTTATCGTGAACCTGAATGGCAAGGTTCAGGTTCAGTCAAAAGTTGATGAGGCAGAATTGCAAATAATTAATTTTGTTCGTGTAGATATTTCCTATTAAGGCTGGAATTTTACAGTGGGCGGACAGGAGCCGGCCTCCGACGTAAAAAAAGTCAGTGGCGAACCCGCTTCTGCTTTGCCTGCGGATCCGTTCTGTATTTTACGGGTCACCAGTCTTTGATTGTTAATTGAAACCACCCGCTTGAGGGAGGAAGTCCCGCCTCATTGAGCTGCTGACCAATCAGTGGGCTGGCAGCTCTTAGTCCCAGCAGCACCACCGGGAGCGGTGGCCACTGCTGGGACTGCAGCCCAGCCGAAGATACAAGACGACGTGGAGCCGGGTGGAAAGGAAAGTTTTGGTTGCCTCACCGGGGGTAAATGGTTGGGCCCTGACGAGGCAAGGGTGGTCGGTTAGGGGGGGGGGGTGTGGTTGGGGTAGCGGGAGCAGCCCTCCAACGGGCACCCTGTGCCTTAAGGGCCTTGATTTGCCTGGGGCAGACGGGCTGTTTTTTGCTCCCCCGAACCCTACGTAAAGGGCAGCAGAGGTGGGAGCGGGTCCGGAAAGCCTCCTGGAGCCTCCTGCTCCATTTTACTCCACTACCCCCCACCCCGCTCGTTGGGGTGGTGTAAAATTCCAGCCTACAGTTGCTCTTCCACTCACTTGATACCTATTAGCTGTGACTTACAATTAAGAATTACTTATGTTCTACACATAGAACCATAGAAAAATTATGGCACAGAATGAGGCCATTCAGCCCGTCATGTCTGTGCCGGCTGGAAAAAAACGAGCCACCCAATCTAATCCCACCTTCCAACACCTGGTCCATAGCCTTGCAGGTTACAGCATCTCAGGGGCATATCCAGGTACCTTTTAAAAGAATTGAGGGTTTCTGCTTCCACCACCATTCCTGGCAGTGAATTCCAGACACCCACCACCCTCATGTCCCCTCTAATCCTTCCACCAATAACCTTAGATTTTGCCCCCTGGTAATTGACCTCTCCGCTAGGGGAAACAGGTCCTTCCTGTCTACTCTATCTAGGTCCCTCATAATTTTGTACACTTCAATTAAGTCACCCCTCAGCTCCTCTGTTCTAAGGAAGACAACCCTAGCCTATCCAATCTTTTCTCATAGCTGCAACTTACAAGCCCTGGCAATATTCTTGTAAATCTCCTCTGTACTCTCTCTCCAGAGCAATTATGTCCTTTCTGTAATGTGGTGACCATAACTGTACACAATACTCCAGCTGCAGTCTAACTAGCTTTTTATACAGTTCCAGCATTCCATCCCTGCTTTTGTATTCTATACCTGGGCCAATAAAGGAAAGCATTCCATATGCCTTCTTCACCACTCTCTCCACCTGTCCTGCCACCTTCAGGGACCAGTGGACATGCACTCCAAGGTCTCTCACTTCTTCTACCCCCCTCAATAACCTCCTGTTTATTGTGCATTCCCTCGCTTTATTTGCCCTCCCCAAATGCATTACTTCACACTTCTCTAGATTGAATTCCATTTGCCACTTTTCCACCCACTCAACCAAACCATTGATAAAATTCTGAAATCTACGGCTATCTTCTTCACTATCTACTAAACAGACAATTTTTGTGTCATCAGCAAATTTCCCAATTATGCCTCCCACATTTAAGTCCAAATCATTAATATATACCACAAACAGCAAGGGACCCAACACTGATTCCCCTGTATCCCATGGGCTTTCATTTTACTGACCAGTCTGCCACATGGGACCTTGTTAAATGCTTACTAAAATCCATGTAGACCATATCCACTGCACTACCCTTATCAATCCTCCTTGTTACTTCCTCAAAAAACTCAATTAAGTTAGTAAGACATGACCTACCCCTAACAAATCCATGCTGACCATCCTTGATTAATCCGTGCCTTTCTAAGTGGCAGTTTATAATGTCCCTCAGAATTGATTCTAACAATTTAACCACCGAGGTCAAACTGATCGGCCTATAATTATTTACCCTATCCCTCACACCCTTTTTAAAACAATGCCATAACTTTCGCAGACCTCCAATTGTCTGGTATCTTGCCTGTATCCAGTGAGGATTTGAAGATGATACTCAGTGCATCCGCTATTTCCTCCCTGGCTTCCTTTAACAACACGGGATGCAATCCATCCGGCCTGGCAATTTATCCACTTTCAAGGATGCCAGACCCTCTAGTACTTCCTCTCTCATGCTTATCGTATCTAATATTTCACACTCCTCTTCTTTAACTACAATGTCTGCATCCACCCTCTCCTTTGTGAAAACAGACAAAAAACTCATTTAGAACCCTGCCCACATCTTCTGCATTCACGCATACATCCCCTTGTACATCTCTGATAAGCCCTACCTATTCCTTAGTTATCCTCTTGCTCTTAATGTACTGATAAAACATCTTTGGGTTTTTCTTGATTTTACCTGCCAATAATTTTTCATGTCCTCTCTTTGCTTTTCTAATTTCCTTTTTACTTCACCCCTGCACTTTCTATACTCCTCTAGGCTTTCTAAAGTATTCAGATTTTTGTAATCATCATAAGCTTTCTTTTTCTGCTTTAACTTACTCTGTAAGCTTCTAGATAACCAGGGGGCTCTAGATTTGACAGTACCTTTATCTTTGTGGGGACGTGCCTACATTGTGCCTGTACTACCTTGCTTTTCAATGCCATCCACTAGTTTGCCACTGATTTTCCTTCAAGTAGCTGTATCCAGTCCATTTTTGCCAGGTCACCTCTCAGTTTTGTAAAATTTGCCTTCCCCCAATATAGAACCTTTATTCCTGTTTTATCTTTGTCCTTTTCCATGATTATGCTAAAACTAACTGTATTATGGTCACTATCTCCAAAATGGTCATCCACTGTTACTTCATCCACTTGCCCAGCTTCATTACCGAAGACTAAATCTGGAATTGCGCCCCCTCTCGTTGGGCTAGTTACGTGCTGGCTAAAAAAGTTCTCTTGAACGTAGTTCAAGAATTTTGTCCCCTCTGTGCCCTTCAGACTGTTGGTTTCCCAGTTGATACTGGGATAGTTGAAATCCTGACCTATCATTGCCCTATAGTTTTTGCACTCCTATTTGTTCTTCTTTCTCCCTCTCAGTATTTGGCGGTCTATAAGTACACTCCTAGTAGTGTGGCTGCCCCTTTTTTATTTCTAATCTCCACCCATATGGCCTCGTTTGATGAATCATTTAGCATATCATCCCTCCTCACAGCTGTTATTGATTCCTTAACTAAAAAAGTTACACCCCCTTTTTTTAAATCCCTCTCTCTATCCCGCCTGACAACTCTATATCTAGGGATGTTGAGCTGCCATTCTTGCCCCTCTCTCAGTTGCAAAAATCAATTCTGAAAATTGTATCCATCAATGATGCAGTAGTCCAGTAACATAATCGCTGTACTAGTAATCCAGAGGCATAAATTAATAATCTAGAGGATGAGAGATCAATTTGCACCATTACAGTTTCAGAATTTTAATTCAGTTAAAAAAAAATCTGGAAAGAAAAAAGTGATGGGCGGCACAGTGGCTAGCACCGCAGCCTCACAGCTCCAGCGACCCGGGTTCGGTTCTGGGTACTGCCTGTGCAGAGTTTGCAAGTTCTCCCTGTGACCGTGTGGGTTTCCACCGGGTGCTCCGGTTTCCTCCCACAGCCAAAGACTTGCAGGTTGATAGGTAAATTGGCCATTGTAAATTGCCCCTAGTGTAGGTAGGTGGTAGGAGAATGGTGGGGATGTGGTAGGGAATATGGGATTAATGTAGGATTAGTATAAATGGGTGGCTGTTGGTCGGCACAGACTCGGTGGGCCGAAGGGCCTTGTTTCAGTGCTGTATGACTATGACTACAAAGCTTTCGGATTGTCATGAAAACCCATGGTTCACTGATTTCCTTTAAGGAAATAAACCTGCCATCCAAACCCGGTCTAGCCTATATCTTCAAGTGGATAAATCATCAGGTCCAGATGGGATGCATCTGAGGATGCTGAGGGAAGTAAGGGTGGAAATTGCGGAGGTCTGGCCATATTCATCCAATCTTCCTTAGATACGGGGGTAGTGCCAGAGGACTGGAGAATTGCAAATGTTGTACCCTTTTTTGTACAAGGGTGGAAGTTTAAATCCAGCAACTACAGGCCAGTCTATTTAAAGTTGGTGGTGGGGAAGCTATTAGAAATGATAACCTGGGACAAAATTAACAGCCACTTGGACATGTGTGGATTAATTAATACCAGCACTGATTTGTTAAAGGCAACTACTGTTTAACTAACTTGATTGAGCTTTTTTTGATGAAGTAACAGAGAGGGTTGAAGAGAGTAATGCAGTTGATGTGGTGTATAGCGACTTCAAGAAAAAGTACCAAATAGGCTTGCTAGCAAAGTTGAAGCCCATGGAATAAAAGGGACAGTGGCAGCACGGATACCAAGTTGGCTAAAGGACAGGAAACAGAGTAATGGTGAATGGCTGTTTTTCAGACGGAGGAAGGTTACAATGGGGTACCCCAGAGGTAGGTGGGTACTAGGACCACTGCTTTAAGTGATATATATTAATAACTTGGATTTACAGAGCATAATTTCAATATCTGCAGATGATACAAAGCTTGGAAATGCAGTGAACAGCAAGGAGGATGGTGATAGACTTCAAGAGGACATAGACAGGCTGGTGGCATTGGCAGATATGTGATAGAGAGGTTTAATGCAGAGAAATGCAAATCGTTACATTTTGATAGGAAGAAAGGAGATGCAAAATAAGATATTGGGTATGATTATTAAAAGAGTGCAGAAAACAGAGCCACCTGGAGATATAAGTGCACGAATCATTGAAGGTGGTAGGAGAGAATGAGAAAGCAGTTGAAAAAGCATATGGGATCCTGGGCTTTATAAATAGAGGCATAACGTATAAAAACAAGGAAGTCATGATGAACCTTTATAAAACACTGATTTGGCCATAACTGGATTATTGTGTCCAATTCTGGACACCATACTTTAGAAAGGATGTGAAGGCCTTTGAGAGGGCGCAGAAAAAATATTTTTTATTCTTTCATGGATGTGAGCGTTGCTGGTAAGGCCAGCATTTGTTGCCCATCCCCAATTGCCCTTGACAAATTAGTAACTAGCTAGGCCATTTCAGAGGGCAGTTAAGAGCCAACCACATTGCTGTAAGTCTGGAGTCACATGTAGGCCAGATCAGGTAAGGACAGCAGATTTCCTTCCCTAAAGGTCATTAAGTGAACCAGATGGATTTTTACAACAATCAATGATAGTAATTATGCCATGAAACTGAGATTAGCTTTCAATTCCAGACTTTCTAAATTAATTAATTGAATGTATTAATCAATTGAATTTAAATTCCACCAGTTGCCACAGTGGGATTTGAATGTGTGTCCGGACATTAGCCTGGGCCTCTGAATTACTAGTTCAGTGACATTACCACGACACCACCATCTCCCCTAAAATGGTTTGAAGGATGAGGGCCTACAGTTATGAGGATAGGGTTGACAGAGTAGATAAAGAGAAATCGTTCCCATTGGCAGAAGGGTCAAGAACCATAAGATGGAAGATGGGCATATTCCAAAAAAATCTCCTGTATTCAGAACTTGCAGGTGCTTAAATGCTGCTGGATAACAACAGGCCATAGTGGAGGGCGTTCTATATTAAGGAGCCAGGAAAGGCAAAGAGGTGGCTGAGGGAGAGCAAAGAAGAAAGTTCACAAATTTCAAGAGGCAAAACTGCATGGGTTTCATCATCTGACTTCCTGATTTATGCTTGCACCATCTGTGGCAAGGATTGTTGCTCGAGAATTAGATTCTTCAGCCATACACACTGCAGGACAGCAAAGTAACTACAAATATTTGGCTCCGTACTATCGTCTTTCAAGATAGATGGTTGCGACTTACATTGTTAAACACTTATTCGAGGTTGGGGGTGGGGGGGTGGGCAGGGGAGGCATCTAGTCTAATGAAACTAGCACGTAATCAATGTCTTCAGAATGATTACTTGTCATTGTTAGTAAGTACTAGTTATATAGTTAACATCTTCAAGTTATAATAATGATAGTTTATGGTTGAATACTGCTCAACTAACTAACATCCAACTGGCTGTTAAGTCATATCAGAGTACTATAATTATTGTTGTGCCTTCGGGACTCGCTACAGTCCATGTGATATAGGTACATCACAGTGCTGTTAGGGAGCGAGTTCCAGGTTTCTGACCCAGCGATGGTGAAAGAACAGCGATATAGTTCCAAGTCAGGATGGTGTGTGACTTGCAGGGGAACTTGCAAGTGGTGGTGTTCTCCTGCATCTGCTGCCCTTGTCCTTCTAGGTGGTAGAGGTTGCGGGTTTAGAAGGCGCTATAGAAGGAGCCTTGGTGAGTTACTGCAGTGCATCTTATAGATGGTACACACTGTTGCCATTATGCGCCAGTGGTGGTGGAAGTGAATGTTTAAGGTAGCGGATGCAGTGTCCATCAAGTGGGCTGCTTTGTCTTGGATGGTGTTGAGCTTCTTGAGTGTTGTTTGAGCTGCACTCATCCAGGCCATCACACGCCTGACCTGTGCCTTGTAGATGGCAAACAGGCTTTGGGGAGTCAGGTGAGCCCCTCACTGCAGAATTCCCAGCCTCTGACCTGCTCTTGTACCCACAGTATTTTTATGGCTGTTAACTTTTTGATCAATGGTAACCCCCAGGATGTTGATTGTGGGGATTCAGCAATGATAATGCCGTCGAACGTCAAGGGGAGATGGCTAGATTCTCTCTTGTTGGAAACGGTCATTATCTACCAAACTGAAGTTGTAATGTACACAATCAATTTATTTTTCGTTTGTGCAAACTGAATTCATATTTAGGAGCTGTCACAAATATTAAAGATGATAACTTGTTAAACAGCAAAATGTTAATTTTGGAGCTCTTGTACATGAAACAATAATGTGATTTTTCTTGAACAATGGAAGCCAATGGGTAAAACTGGAATGGAATGAATCATTTTCATTTTGTATGCCCAACATCACAATGAAGTAATCCGAGGTGAGTTATATAGGTTAGCTGCAAAATAAAACTCCCTCTACACTACCCCAATGTCCCTAAGGTGCCAAACTCAAGAACACCCCAGGCTATATCACACCTCCTCCAGCAATGTCAAACACACAGCCCACGAGCTCCTTTCATCTGGCCCTATGTCCTCTCAAGTTAAATGCACAAAGCCAGTCACAACGGACTATTGGTGAAATCAGCTTTGTGCACTTACTATAAGGTGGAGCCGGATAAATGTCTCAGTCCCAGCAAGTTATGGTCTGGGCCTACAGACTGGAAAAGTTTTCTTGTTGGTGGATTTAGCAAATTTATGGGTTTTTTTTGCATCAATCACACCTCCGATTCAAAGTTTGAGTTAGGCAAAATCTTCCCGTTTTCAAGTTTCACGGGAAAGGAAAATAGGGGGATGACAGAGGGGATACAAGAATAGAGGGAAAAGGAAGCAGCCTTGATTTAATTTTCACGTTTGAGGGTTAAGATTTTTTGTGTAAGAAGGTTTCACTGTTTGTGTCAGGGATCTGTTTCTTTGTGTATGAGTGGTGCCCCTTTTTGTGTACGGCAATCTAATTTTTTTTTGTGGAACCTTGCAAACCTTGTGCATAGATGCTCGAATTCTCAGTGCATCAGGCAGCCCACTAACTGGTTTCAATAGTAGCATCCAGCCTCCTGCTTCAAAAAGCTGGATATTCCTTCTGCAAAACTTCTCAGAGATTGCCAATTTTGTGCTAAGACAGTTATGTACAGTGGGCACCAAATCCAATAGGAACTGTTTTGTACTCTGATGTGCCTAGCTCAATCTCTGTTGGCTAAGTCCCAGAGGTGAAATGCAGTGCGCTCATCAGTACCTTGTGATATTTTTCTTGCTCATGAAATTACCATATGAACTGAATGAATGTTGTGCCAGAACTCAGTCAAACGAAGCAAAAATACTTGTTGAAAGCATTCTATTAACTGGAGATGCAAACAATTCTCATAACCAGTTTAGGAGTGGGTTCAAACATTTCCACTTACATCAACTGAACTCTACACCTACCAATATGATACTTCATGACAGAGGTTCAGCTCTTTATGACTCTCTATCAATGGGCAATCCTAGTCCGATGATACAATTTCAAGGAATACTGGAGGAGTGAAAAGGTTGGAGAAAAGGAGAGGAAAGAGCAATCAGGCTGATTTTTTTAAGCTATGGGGATAATTGGATTTTGGACAGAAAAAGTGTTTGGAGCCAATTATTTGCCAGATCAAATCTTTCTAGTTGGTGAAAAGGGAGCTCCACAAAGAATTGAAATGTGTCGATTCAGCCAATCAACTTTCCATCCATCATAATTATCATTTGAATGCCTTCCTTGTTAACCAGAATTAGACCTAATCAGAGATTATACAAGTCAAGATAAAAACAATAATAAGAACAGAAAATGCTGGAAATACTCAGCAGGTCTAGTAGCAACTGTGGAGGGAGAAACATAGTTAACGTTGCAGCTCTGTGACCTTGTCAATCACACCCTTCCGGAGATTTGAGTCTTCGCCGACTCTGGCACTGAAGTCACCAAGGAGAATCAGCCTGTCCCCTGGTGGGATATGGGCTATGGATCGGTCGCGATTGGAGTAGAATCCCTTCTTGGCCTTGCCTGTTGCACCTAGGGTGAGAGCATAAGCACTGATGACAGTGGCATACTGATTCCTCATTAGGTTGAACCGGAGGGTCACGAGGCACTCACACCCACAGGGGGAGTCACTGAAACGCCAGACATGCTCATTCTTGATGGCAAACCCTACTCCACGAAGATGTTGTTCCTCTTCTGGATAGCCCTGCCAGAAAAAGGCATACCCGTCACATTTATGAACTTCTCTGGGCGGCAAATCCAAAGAAAAATGTAGGGAGCAGCACCAAGTGCTGCACATGGTCTTTTTTGACCTCACGGAAGCCTTGGACTCAGTCAATCGTGAGGGTTTATGGATAGTTCTCAAGTTTGGCTGCCCTCAGAAATTTGTCACCATCCTTTGACTACTACATGATGACTTGCAAGCCGTAATCCTTACCAACGGGACCACTACAGACCCTATCTCAGTGAAGACTGGCATCAAACAAGGCTGTGGCATCATACCAACCCTCTTCTCCATCATCTACATCGCAATTTTGTGCCTCACCTCCAACAAGCTCCACACAGGAGTGGAGATAACCTACAGGACGGATGGGAAAGAATTCAACCTCCCTCGCCTCCAGTCCTAAACAAACGTCACTCCAACCTCAGTCACTGAGCTTCAGTACGCGGACGATTTTGTGTTTGTGCTCACTCGGAGACTGAGCTCCAAGTCATTGTTGACTTCTTCACTGAAGCAGTCGAGAGGATGGGCCTTACTTTAAAACATCTGTAAAACTAAGGTCCTCTTCCAACCCACTTCTGCAGCACAACATCATCCTCCGATCAGGATTCACGGACCATTTTCCATATCTCGAGAGTCTCAACTCAATGAAAGCAGACATAGATGATGAAATCCACTACTGCCTTCAACGTGCCACCTCTACCTTCGGCCAACTGAGAGAGAGAGTATTTAAGGACCAGGACCTAAATCCGGGACTAAGGTCATAGTGTATCAGGCAGCAGTGATCCCTGTGCTCTTAAATGCTTCGATGTCCTTGGAAAACCTATAGCAGGCACCTCAAGGCACTGGAGAAATACCAACTCTGTCTCTGCAAAATCCTTCACATTCATTAGCAGGATAGGCACGCTAATGCCAGCATCCTCTCCCAAGCCAACATTTCCAGCATTGAGGTGCTAATCACCTAATACCAGCTTCGTTGGGTGGGCCAAGCTACTTGAATGTCTGATACCAGGCTCCCGAAGTGATTTCTCTCCTATGAAATTTGCCATGGCAAAAGACTCCCCAAGAGGACAGAGGAAACACTTTAGGGACGTTCTCAAAGCATCCTTGAAGAAATCCAACATACGCACCAACTCATGGGAGTCCCTGTCCTTCAACCACTCAAAGTGGAGAAGGTGCATTCAGGAATGTACTGAGCACCTAGTGAGATTTCGACAGGAGCCCATGCAGGCCAAGTCCAGGCAGCGGAAGGAGCGTATAACCCAAGTAACTCGCCTATTCAACTTGTCAAACACCACCTACCCCACATGGGGTAGAGGCTGTGATTCGCACATCAGAGTTGTTAGAGGTGTTCTAATGCACTGAACCGGAGTGGAAGCAAGTCATCCTCAGTCCCGAGGGACTGCCTAAGAAGACGAGATGACATTATCTGCAGCTGAAAGTGCAGGAAAGCAACTTGCTCCCAGGTTTCTACCAATGCTGTCTGACACAGATTGCCAAGAGGTGTGCAAGAGCAGCTCTGGGGGGAATTTTATGCAGTCCACTGCGGTGGATTTGGTGGTGTGTGGGGAGATATAACTAGGCGGGAGGTATTTTTTCGGATTCCCGATGGCAGGATATTTTAGAGAAATTAACTCGTCGATGGGTTTGCGGCGTTCTAGGGTTCCCTCAGTGCAGTGGTGGATTGCAGCTTTGCATTCATTTGCGTGCCATTAATACTCGTTACCCTACACATAGTTAGGATTTAGTCCTACCTGACAGATTAACTGAACGGCAAGCGATATTCCCATGCCATCTGGTTCACGAATGTTTGAACATGGCGTGCAACAGTCGTAATCATGAAGTTGAGTCTCAGGTCTGTGCTCTTCTCTCTGTCACTCAGCTGCTAAACTAACGCTAGCATTGGAATGGATGTTTGCCTCCAGGCTTGGCACCAGTAAGGGTAAATCATCTCAGGGGATCGCGGAGCAACAGGAGGAACACCAGTCCTCTTCAGATGAGGATGACTATGAAGAGGGTGAGGAGGAGACAACAATGCCGTCATCACTATGAGGGCCATGGAGAGAAATGCAAGGGACATCAGGGAGAACCTCATTTATGCATGCTTCAGCCAACAAGAAGTCACAGCATCAAGGAATGTTGGGAGGAGAAACATAACAATTCCCCACAGAAATTTCCTTTTGCATGAGGTCTTATTCATCCCTGAAATCTTAATGAAGTATGGCTGCACTTTCATGTGATTGGCATTTGAAATCATCCATGGGCTACGATGATTGCAACTATACAGCACTGCAAATAGCATTATGTTATGACCATAGAAAACAAAAGTAAGGCATGATAGTATTGGAAAAAGTTATTAATCATCAACAGGAAAGCAGCAATCATTGAAGATTGAAGGCTAAAATTCCAATGAGATATGGACACTAGACATTTCCTGAGATGCTTTGCAAATATCACTGCGTTCCTGTCACAGGCCTCCAAAAAACTTCTTTGGTTCCATCTGTAACCAAGCAAAATATTACTGAAAGTGGATCAGATTTTGCAAGGAATAAAAATGTTTTCATACATCTTTGCATTCGTTAACATTTCTAGATCACCTATGCCACTTCCATGCTCATAAGTTTCAATTTTCCTTTCCTGCCACTACTTCTAGGTGCTACCCTGACATTAGCAGCTGAGGTGGAGGCAGTCTGCTCAGTGCACAGCGCCATTGCTGTGGATGACCGTGGCGGGCATCCTCTGGAGGAATGGGGCCTTTTAGGCGCATTCCGACTGGGGTGTGCAGCCATGGTGTTTGAGTACCACCGTGTGCTGGAGGTAAGGGGGTCAATGTCAGGAGGGAGGATGAGACGCCACTTTCCCTGCGGGTGTCCTGAGAGGAAGGCCCTGGGGAAACTGGCACGTGCTCCTCCTCCATCTGTGTGCACCATGACACCTGCCCGTCTCCGAGGGGAAGGAGCACCCGGAAGGAGGTCCAGGTTCCTCACCCCCTCTCGCTTAGACTCGGCTGCATAGAGCCCACGGCAACAGCGATGGAGTGCAGGTCAGATCGCATATGGCTCCAGTGGTCAACCAGACTCGCCACGGAACTCACCAGACTCTCCACTGAGGAAGCCATACGCTCAAATGCCTGGGACGTGGCAGATGTTATGGCTTGCATGGACTCCTCCATGGCACGTGCTAAGTCATACATGACCTCAGGCACCTCCAACTTATTTTCCACATGGCTTTGCTGCACATCCAGCAGACTTTGCATAGCTACAAACAGAGGATCATCATCAGCAGCATGGGGCTGAGCAGGGGCCTGGTCCCAGCAGTCCTTCGATTGTCAGAGGACTCAGCTGTCATATGCTCCCTCAGCTGCTAGGACGTGTCCATGTCATGCACACCAGCTTGTGACCCAGATTCTAATCGTAAACCCCACCACAGACAGTGTGGAGCTATCTTGTGCTGGCGGAGGTGGAAGAAACAGGTGATGATGCGCCGTTGGGCATTGGCTTCTTCTTGCTCCCCAGAGGAGGATTCTTGGGTCAGGCAGTGTTCTGCTACTCAAATGCAGGCATCTATAGTGGAGACACAAACAGAGGCACTTTAAGTATCCGCTTCACATGAGTTCACACAATTTCCTTCAGTTTTCACATATGGCTGGCAAAAGCAGAGACGACACTTCATCCTTACGCCTTGTGGATCCTGCCTCATCTCTGATTGCCCTCCCTCCCTCCTCTCTCGCATCTCAGAAGCCTCCTCCTCAGCCGTGGTCAGCAGCCTGATGTCAGGGACCCCTCCTCCCATCTTAGCATGCTTGCGTTAGTTGTGGCTTTGTTTCTCCTGCAACAGACAGTGCAGATTTAATGACATGGCAAATGATGCATCACAACCTTTGCATACATGCACCAACATCACTCATTCTGCACTGGCTTTCACACGATACGCCAATCGCATAAACAATGCCAATATTCATCATTTAGTAGATGGCACCAAGGCTGCTTATGCATCCGACTGCATTCTTTGCGTACCCTCTGCCTTAAAAGGCACCTAGCCATGGAAGAAATCAATGGAGCGGTCTCGCCAGGACCACGTGCCCTCACTGATCTGAGCAAGTCATTGATGCGATTGCGGCACTGTACCCATGTTCTAAGAGTTACCCCACGATTCAAGACCTCCTCCACTACCTCCATCCAGGCCACCTTGGTGAGGCAGGAGGGTTGTCTGACTCCAACTGCAGGGAAGAGGACCTCCCACCTTTCCCTGACGGCTTGGAGGTGAACCCGCAGGGAGGCATCACTGAACCATGGGGCGGGATGCTGCCTGCTGGCTGACATCTGCTTCATTTTGGCTGTAGGGAAAATAAATGATATGAAATTGGTGGTGAGTTTCACAAAATAAAGGAGGCAAAAACATTTTGATTCAAGTGAAAGCTTCAACTAAGTTATTCTGAAGATACATAGATGAAAGGAAGGCTGCTGTTCCTTGTGGCTGCAAGCAGAGAATGCTTTATATCTGTGGCGATCATGGTGCTTGGGGCAGTGATGGCGGGTTCCACCCATGAAAGGCCACCCCGTTACACGATCCCACGTGTTCCCCATGCCCGTCGCCGCACGGCTAACTTTAATATAAAATCGCGTGGGAAGTGGGATTTGTGGCAGGAGCGGAAGTTACAACAACTTTTGGTCCTGCCGTTGGGAACGCTGCAGCACTAAGATTCCACCCTCTCTGTGACTTACCCTCCAAGGGAAACACCTTGTTTCAATTCAGCACCTTCCCACAAAAGATACATAAGGAGTCAGAGGAACAAACCCACACCATTACACTATAGTGCAATGCATCGGAGATGTCAATGAGCCATGCAACAGCTCCTTCTGAAAGACAATGACGTTTAAGAGGCATCTTGACAAATACATGAATAGGATGGGAATAGAGGGATACGGACCACGGAAGTGCAGAAGGTTTTAGTTTAGACAGGCATGGAGGGCCGAATGGCCTGTTCCTGTTCTGTACTGTTCTTCGTTCTTTTCTTTGTTCATATTTACACTCAAGTTTAAGAAACTCCAGTATTGGCTACTTTTAAACAAAGGCAATGGTTTAGCAAAGCAGTAAAAGTAATTATCTATTAAATTAGCAAATGTTTAAATGAATGCTTAGTTACATCCAAAAATACACATGATTTCAATAAACAGCCTAGCTGATACAGAAGCACAGTAACTGGCAATGAACAGCACAAGGCATGATTTTGAGCAAAGCAAGATATTACATATTGGTGCAAAAAAATTTTATACTACGGCCTAAAGTGGCACTATGGTACTTGAACTGTATCCATCATTATTAATAGAAGTCAATTTCTTGTGGTATTTAAAACAGGCAGTCAAGACCAAGTGGGGTTAAAGGATGGGAAATAATTGGATGAGGGCTTGCAATTCAGCTCCTATTTTAAAGTCATACATTCGGTCTTCATTTTAATGCAATTTTTTTTAACTTGGCAATTTGGGAAACAGAATTGCAGCAGAGGAGTCTCTCAGCAGTACAGGATGAGGATCTTAGAGAGGTAAAAACTGAGGTGTTGCAGTGCCATCACTAGCAAGAGGGTGTAATTACAGTGTGACAAGTTTACATAGGCATTTCCAATATAAATTTCAAGAAAAGATGGACACAGGAAGTGTGCAGTTTTAATATATTGCAGATATTTTGAATAAAGTAATTTGTATGTTGAGGTTCTATTCAGCAGTATCCTGCTGCTTCTAAGTTCAGAAATGGCTTCACTTTACTGCAGAGAAACATTAAGTACAGAAAGATATTTTACTTAAAATTAGAATACACACATTTTCGGCATTTATATGACTAATATCAGCAAACAGAAATAGCATCTGCCATCAGAATGCATTGTTTGAGTGGGATTGCCAAGTTAACATCAACTGTCCTCTAATTTGGGAATTTATTTTGAGGCTATCCCAAATTATTCCAGCCAGACACCCTAAAGAGATTTGTTTCCTGTCAAACGAGTCTGCTAGTCCAACTTACTAGACTAAATAATACAAAGAGTTCGCATTAGCTCATATCCAACTGTTTTCTAGTAAAAACGTTCTGATTGGAACCATACAGCTCCTGCGCAGCCTATTCAATTGATATTCATTTAACTATTTTAAAAACTCATTACTGTATGAGGCATTAGTAAAATGTTTAAACAAGGAAAAAAAGTGATCCCAATGGAACACCAGACAGAGCAGTGAACATGGTATGTTTCAAATGAAGAGCAATTATAGCTGAAAATCCTTTACATTTCCAAATGAACATTATTTACTCATAAAAATACTGTCTGTTACATACCAATCATGCTGTTTTCCAAGCTAAGTAGAACAAAGTTAATTATTACATTACATTACCTACTACAATTAAACTAGAATGCATATCAGAGACATGTCTGAACCTGTCAAGAACACACTGAGAATTGACCTGGAGGTAACTGTTCGCAATAAGCAGTGCAGCTTATGGTCCCTCTTTATCTCAATTTACCAGTCATAAAATATTGCAAACAATAAGAATTTCTTAAAGAAAAAGGAGTGGGCTCCTTATAAAACTTAAAATGGATCTTCTGATGAAACTTTCAAACTCTAATAAAAATATTGCTCTAATAAGAGAAAGTGGCTTATTCCTATTTGAGCTGACCTGAAAATTATCAAGGTTCTCTTGTGGCTTTCAAAAGCTGGAAGAAGTACATGCTATAGGTACAGTAGTCCTCACTGTGACCTGCCATAAAATTGGTTTATACTCATCTCTGAGCAGCTTGACATTTCTGGATCAGACCAAATTTTGTACTTGGGCCCAAATAGTTGTTGTTTTTTTTTTGAGTGTTGCCTACACTTGCTTAGCTTACTAGAAAGGGCGATTATAAAAGGATAATCCATCAGTTTCTTTACAAAACCTTTTGGTATGACCAAACACTCCAGCTCTACACATGTGAAGAAGCACTGCTTTAAGGGCTAACCTGATGTGCATGGTAAGGGTATAAGGTCATCCTGGAACTGCACTTCAACAAGTTACTTATACTGGACAGTGAACTTTTGTATGATTTATCTTTCTAAAATAATGGTCAAATCTGTGAATTCCCATGTTGGACACTCGAAATAGAAAACCACTACGGGAAAAAAAGGAAATGGCTGAAATGTGACAACTATGAAATGTGAAAAATCATTTTAATGCCATTTTGGTATATTTAAAATCCCATATGTCATTCAGTATCCTATGTGGTAGGGGTAGCCATCCAAACCTTTATGCAACCCACGAAAATGCATGTGTACCACGGGCCTGAGGGACAATTTATAAAGATTAGATCCATGCTCCAATTGATATGTATATATCTAAAGCTGCTGATACCAAATCGATTTTACTGTTCTGATTGAGGATTTATCCACCAATAAAGCAATACTGTTTTAAAACAGCCCTTTCAGAAGAACCAAGCCCACAAAGTTCAAATCGAAGTTACATGTGCTCCCAGCTTGGACAACCCAGCTCTATAGAAATACCTCCTACAAGGAGAGAGCACCATTCTCAACAGCTATGTGTTTGATGTACATGTCCAATATATCAGGTAAATTGTTATTGTTGCTTGGAATTATCCTCCGAGGTACAAAATGCAGAACCCAGAATCAAATTCTTTGGATTTGCTATGATGGCAGAGTAAAGCAGTGATTGTGACCCCTGTTATGCCAAGTTATCTTAAATTCCAAATGAGTATTTTGGCACAATGCATGCTCCAACAAATTGTGCTACCATCCTGTCCTCTCACAATCATTTGCAAGCATCTACTGAACTCGTGTTCCCTCCTAAGTGTTTCAGTTCAGGACAGAACTGTTCATACCAGTTAGTGTTTGTAACTGACCAATCAATTATATAACATTGCGGAAATCATTTGTTGGCAGCCACTCATCCAATCCTGCTCAGACAAGATAAATATAGATGAGGATGGCCAATTTGGTCCATTTAGAAAAGACCTTGTTCCCCTGTAACAATAGCCATCTCAAATAATTCCTACATACTTGCTTCCACTAAAGGTCCATTCCAGGTATTGATCATTCGTTGTATGATATATTTGCTAATATTAGTCCTAAATATTGCCTTTCCCCAAATTGAACTTCTGCCTCTTGTGTTACTGACACAGTTTAACATGAAATAATGCTCCAGATTTACCTTTTCTAAAAGAAGGAACTGGCCTCATGGCTCTTCTCTGAACTCTCTCTCAGATTTGAATGCTCCCCTTGTCGGAGTTCCAACAGTCCATTTTGTGCCACAGAATCTTTTAAATAGGTTGCCTAATTTTTTTCAAATTAAAACTAGGCAAGAAAAGTCAGTTTTACATGCCCAATATGATCTGAGACTGCCAATTTTCATTTACTATAAAGACTATCAAGTCTTTTTTGAAGTCTTGCACGCCTTCCAACCTGACTTTTAACTATGTTCTGAGATCCTAGGATGTGATGGAAGAGGTGAAGTGTGATGTGGAAGCTCAGGTGATGATCAGAAGGTTGAGGATAAACCCTGGTGGATTTCGGAAGCGTGGAAGGTCTAGAGGCTCAGCCTCATGCTATTTCAGTGGAAGGAGGGGCGAAAAGTGTAGTATAAGGATTTGAAAGGGTTAATGTTTGAGACAGTGTAAGGAATGCCTCCCACCATGATGATGTAAGAGATCATATGTAAAGCTGTGCATAGTTAGAGTGTAATAAAAGAGTTAAGGTTCAAATTACTGAAGACTCAGTAATCGCTCTTAGCTAGACTAACCAAATATACTAAGGTGGCAGCAGACTAACCAAACATACAATATGGTGAACAGCGGTAGTTCTTACCATACAGAAGAATTTGAAGAAATATTTTGAAGAAGGCTGACCCTGAAAAAAGTGCTAAAACTGCAGAACTCGAGAAGAGACTGTGAAAAAACTCTAGAGCTGCTCCACGGACAAAGGAAACAGAGAGTCAGGGAATTGGCTTATTGAGGCATTCAGACTGCACCAAAGGGGTGGGTAGTCTGTGAAAAAATTCTAGCCCAGCGATCACAGGCTACGAGAGAACCAAGCAACGGTCAGGGATATGGTTAGCAACCCTTAAAGGGTAAAATAACTGTTCCTAATGGCACTAGGCAGGCAGCACCAGGAAAATCAAAAATCCTTAGTGAGGGCAGATTCGAGGTTGGCGCCATTAAACATGGTGACCACAAGCGAGTGATTAAAAAAAAACACAGGCTGAAAATACTCAACACTAAGTGAAGAGAGTAAAAGGAGTATAGAAAAAAACCACTACAAAACTGCACTTAAAGCAAGAAATAAATAAATACAGCGTCAGGTGAGATTTCACAGGAAGAAACGGTGACCATAACAGCACGAGGTTGAAAAGAGGGGGAATCTTCTGATACTGGAGGGAAAATTTTAAAAAGTAAACCAAATAGAAAACCATGGATCTTAACTCACAATACCAGAGGTTTGGACACATGACAGGACCACGTCAAACTTAAAATTGGTCACTCTGGCGAAAAAGATTCTTGAGATACAGAAATGCTTCCAAATTAGACAGCCAGTATGAAGCAGAGCAAGTTAACACATTGCTGTATTCCACTGGAGCAATAGCAGACAATGTTGTTGCAAGACAAGACATTAATGAAACATCAGACAAATTTGATGAAGTTTTAAAAGCTATTTCAACCTGAGCAGCAATAAGATTCTGGAAAGAGCAAGATTTAACAGAAGCGTCCAGAAACCAGGTGAAACAGTTGATGCTTTTATTAATGACCTTTACAGACTAGCTGAAGGATGCGAATATGGAGACCGCATTGTAGTAGGTATTACTGATGAATCCCTATCAGATTTATTGCAGTCTAAGGAAGACCTCACACTAGACAAAGCTATTCAGCTGGTGAGACAAGCAGAGGTCCGGAAGAACAGAGCAATCCTGACAGGTGAAGACCTTGGTTCAGGAAACCTCCAGCAACCGTACAGTTCCTTCAATACAGGGCTATAAAAGAGGCGCCAGAAAAGAAGATACACTGTGGTTGGGGGGCGTAAGTGCAAGATGCCATGAAATCCTGCCAGGGCTGTGGTGTCAAAAAGACTCTCGAACACAAACAGAATCCTGCAAACAAAGTAGAATGCTTCCACTGTAAGAAAATAGGCTATTTTTGGAAGATGTGCCAAAGTAAAATCTCTACTCCCACAAGTTCAAAAGAAATTGAACCACCTCCATCAGGAGAGAAATCAGAAAATTTACTTGGTGAGATCAATGATCCTAATCAGGCATCTTGGTCTGCAGATATGTATGTCAACAGACACATCACCAATTGTAAACTAGACACTGGAGCAAGGGTAACGGTCTCATCAGAAAACGAACTGTGATTATCAACGCATTACCTGCAACTAACAGAAACTCAGTTACATGGCCCAGGAGGGATTGAACTGAAAAGTCAAGGGAAAACTACAAACAACACTCCAGTACAAGGGAAAGCAGATATTGGAAACACTATGTTCTACTGAATTAGGAATTCTCTCTCTTAAGTCGAAGAGCTTGTATTGATCTTCATCTTATAAGAAAAGTTAAGCAACAAGAATCCAGGAGTCACTTCCAAAACGACTTCCTGAAATTGTTCACTGGTCTAGGAAGACTGAAGACCGAATACAATATTACATTGAGAAAAGACACTAAACCTGTATGTCTTTTCACGCCTCGGAAGATACCACACCCACTAATGAAGCAAGTCCAATATCAGCTGGAAGAGATGACCAGGATGGGAGCCCTTTCTCTCGTCACTGAACCTGCAGAGTGGTGTTCGGGAATGGTTCCAGTTCCTAAACCTAACGGTACTCTTTACAGTTGTGTAGAAGTAACTCAACTTAATAAGGCTGTGGCAAGAGAGGCTCATCCAATGTCCTCGTTGGATGAAAGCTTGGCAAAGTTATCCAAAAGCACCATGTTCACAAAGCTTGACATGAGTAGTGGCTTTTGGCAAGTTCCATTAGATAAGAAGTCAAGGTTATTGACAGCCTCCATTACTCCATTCAGAAGATTTTGTTTTAATCGTTTACCATTCAGTATAACATCAGCACTGGAAATATTCCAAAGAATTATGTTGAACATTCTACAGTGCCTTGAAGGAGTAATATGGCATATGGATGACATCTTAGTCCATGGTGAATTCAATGAAGAACATGATCTGAGGGTTAGAAAACACAAGAACACAAGAAATACGAGCAGGAATACATCATTCAGCCCTTCGAGCCCGCTCCGCCATTCAATGAGATCATGGCTGATCTTCTACTTCAACATCATTTTCCTGCACTAGCCCTGTAACCCTTGATGTTTTTAAATATATAGAAATCTATCGATCTCAATCTTGAATATACTCAAGGGCTGAGCCTCCACACCCCTCTGGGGCACAGGATTCCAAAGATTCACCACCCTCCGAGTGAAGAAATTTTTCCTCCTCTCAGTATTAAATGGCCTACCCTTATTCTGAGACTGTGTCCCCTGGTTCTGGGCTCACTAGCCAGGGGAAACATCTTATCTACATCCACCCTTTCGAGCCCAGTGAGAATTTTGTGATCACCTTTCATTCTTCGAAACTATAGAGAATACAGGCCCAGTTTCCTCAATCTCTCCTCATAAGACAATCCCGTCATCCCAGGGATTAGTCTGGTGAACCTCTGTTGCACTCCCTCTATGGCAAGTATATCCTTCCTTAGATGAGGATTACAGATACATATATAGGGGAGGTGTAGTATAAAGTTTTGAAAGGATTAATGTTTGAGACAGTGAAAGGAATACCTCCCACCACAGTGGTTAGCATCGCAGCCTCACAGCTCCAGCAACCCGGGTTCAGTTCCAGGTACTGCCTGTGCGGAATGTGCAAGTTTTCCCTGTGACTGCGTGCGTTTCCGGCAGGTGCTCCGGTTTCCTCCCACAGCCAAAGACTTGCAGGTTGTTAGGTAAATTCGCCATTGTAAATTGCCCCTAGTGTAGGTAGGAGAATGGTAGGGAATATGGGATTAATGTAGGATTAGCAATAAATGGGTGGTTGTTGGTCGGCACAGACTCGGTGGGCCGAAGGGCCTGTTTCAGTGCTGTATCTCTCTATGACCATGATGTAAGAGATCACATGTGAGAGACACTTGAGGGAGATGCAGTGTGGCTTCAGAGAAGTCATACGGACTTGTGTAAAACTGTATATAGTTAGAATGTAAGAAAATATTTAATGTTCAAATTACTGAAGACTCAGTAATCTCTCTTGGCTACACTAACCAAACATACAACAGAAAGCAATGTCAAGCACATTTGGGGAAGAGAGAAGGAAGCAATTGGTTGCATTTAGGAAAGAAGGGTTAAGCGTAGTCATGTTTAGGGATGAGGGAGTGTTTAGCATTTAACAGTAGCGAAACCAGAGGGAAGCATTAAGCAACATTTGGGGAAAGAAGAAAGATTAACTGTATTTTTGTTGAAAATGAGCTTTATTGGTAGGGGTTAGAAGGTTAGCCCTCAAGCAAATCATTACTTATTATTTTGATCCTTAGCCAAACATTAGTTCATACAATTTTCCCAAGTGATAAATTCACAACGCTACTGTGGTTATTTTGTTAGTTACAGAAATATTTTACAATTACTTCAAAGTTAGCAATTTTATAACAAGATGTTGGTAAATTAGTATTGTCTTTAACATAGACAATGTCACTTTAAAAAAAATAATTGAATAATTAGCTCCTTCATACTCCAGCAGAACATTTGTACTTCTGACTTGTGACTAATTTGGGGCTCAATTTTTGGTGCTCATGTTGCAGTATTTACTCTAAATATAGCTTGCACAGGAACCTATGGCTACTAGTCCAAGACTTGCCTGACAGAAGAAAAAGGACACATATAAAAGCATTTGTACTTTTAATTTAAAGCTAGCACTTATAATCAGAAGTTGATGCCATCTTCATGAAATATCCCATTCATGATGTAGACCTAAACTAACTCATGTCAATCCATTTGAGAAATATAAATCATGCTTGAAAACGTCCTCACCATGAATCCTTTACATCACAATGGCGTAGAAAAAAACATGCAATTTTGGAAAACTTATTGTATATATGTGTATATTAAGACTCTCCCCCCTCATATACCAACCAGCAATCCCTAAAAAAAGAAACCAAATAGCATACAAGATGTGGGTCAACATCTGTCCCAATCACCACTGCATTGGCAATTCGATTTTAATGTATGCACTGACCAAGCAACGTGTTGAACAAATACAATCCAGGAGCGAAAGGCATCGTTGGAGTATTCAGAACAGACAGGATAGTGCGACCTCTTGCGGAGCAAATGAATGCACTCTCACAGAATAAGCCGCAGTATTATCCACTGCAATTACTCGCTTGTAAAGCAGTCTCACTACTTACAACCTCCCAGTCAGATTAATTTCTGCTCATACAATATATGGATAATATTAATGCCACCAACAGTTTTTCCTTTAAAAAAAACTAGCCTTTTACACAATTTCTTCTTTTGAATTGTAATTTCATTACAAATTAAGTACAAGAATTTTAGCTGATCTGCTTATTCAAGTGGTAAATTTATATATTGCAATATTATACATGTAATATGGTGCTTCTGTTAAATTATTAATTTTATTTGGAAAAGAATTTGCAACAAACACTTACTCTTTTGTCAATGACACAGTTAAGGAGGTACCTTCAAACTGAATTCCATTATTCGTGTATCCAAGAGATCCTGCACTTCCAAAATTCTGGAAAATATAGAAGGATCCATTCCATATGAGTTTCTGCATCTCTAGTAAAAACTTTGTTAAAGGTTTGCTTCTTTCAAAAGTAGACTGGTAGCATGACAAGCATCATATTTTATTTTGCTGAGTAAGTGTTTCTCTTTATTGGTCCCTTCCAGAGTTAGAATGTGAGTAAACCTTGTGATGCGCACAGTTAAATAGTAACATAAGCACCACAAAGAAAAATATATGTTATTACTTCAACTTTCCAGATGGGTTGGTGGGTAAACATACCACCAAGACTCGTACAGACTAGAAAGGTCTCAGGCTCAGTTAGTTGACCCCCAGTGCAGGTTACCACACAGAAAAGTAGTGAATTTCTGGAATGTGTCTGGGATAGTTTCCTACAGCAATATGTCCAAGATGTAACAAGGGGACAGGCAATATTAGATTGAGTTATGAGTAATGAGCCAAATTTAATTAGTAGCCTAACTGTGCGTGAACATTTATCAAATAGTGATCTGAACATGATCGAATTCAAGGTAGCGTTTGAAAGTGAAAAGCACGAATCAGCTACTAGAATTTTAGACTTGGGTAAGGCTGACTTTACCGGGATGAGACAGAGACTGTTCACAGTAAACTGGGAAGATCTGTTAATGGGTCAAACGACGGAAGAACAGTGGAGAATATTTAAAGAAACATTTAACGAAATACAGAGCCACAGTGGCGCAGTGGTTAGCACTGCAGCCTCACAGCTCCAGCGACCCGGGTTCAATTCCGGGTACTGCCTGTGTGGAGTTTGCAAGTTCTCCCTGTGTCTGCGTGGGTTTCCTCCGGGTGCTCCGGTTTCCTCCCACAGCCAAAAAGACTTGCAGGTTGATAGGTGAATTGGCCATTATAAATTGTCACTAGTATAGGTAGGTGGTAGGGGAACATAGGGACAGGTGAGGATGTGGTAGGAATATGGGATTAGTGTAGGATTAGTATAAATGGGTGGTTAATGGTCGGCACGGACTCGGTGGGCCGAAGGGCCTGTTTCAGTGCTGTATCTCTAAAAATATACCCGAGAGGAAAAAGCTCCACTTCACAGAAAAAACAGCCATGGACAACTAAAGAGATTAGGGGTAGCATAAAACAAAAAGAAAGGGCTTACAAAAATGTAAAACACAGCACAGATCTGGCCAAATAGAATAGATACAAAAACCAGCAAAGGCTCACAAAGCACTTATAAGAGCTACTAAAAGGGATTATGAAAGGAAACTTGCAAGGGACATCAAAATCAATAAGAAGAAATTTTATAGTTACATAAAGGGAAAGCGAGTGGTCAAGAGCAATGTAGGCCCACTAAAAGCTGAAAATGGAGATATTGTCATTGATAATGAGGAAATGGCGGACATGTTGAACAATTACTTTGCCTCAGTATTTACAGCTGAAAAGGAGGATAACTTGCCAGAAGTCCCGAAAAAATTGATCGCCGATAGGGGACAGGGACTTAATATAATTAACGTAAGTAAAACATTAATAACAAGGAAATTAATGGGACTAAAGAGTGAGAAATCCCCAGGACCTGACACTTTCCATCCGAAGGTGTTAAAGGAAGTAGGGGAGCACATTATAAATGTCCTAACTATAGTCTTTCCGAGTTCCCTAGATTCAGGAGTGGTCCCTCTGGATTGGAAAGTTGCACATGTCACTCCACTTTTTAAGAAGGGTGAAAGGGGGAACCAAGGAAATTACAGACCAGTTAGCCTGACATCTGTGGTGGGGAAGTTGCTGGAGTCTATAATCAAGGATCGGATGACTGAACACCTAGAAAAATTTCAGTTAATCAGGGACAGCCAGCATGGATTCATGACGGGAAGGTCATGCCTGACAAATCTCAGTGAATGTTTTGAAAAGGTGACATAGGTAGTGGACAGGGGAATGTCTATGGATGTTATTTATATGGACTTCCAGAAGGCATTTGATGAAGTCCTACATAAGAGACTGTTAACTAAGGTAGAAGCCCATAGAGTTGAGGGCAAATTATTGACATGGTTAGGATGCTGGTTGAGTGATAGGTGACAGAGAGTGGGGAGAATGGGTAAGTACTCCGATTCGCAGGATGTAACTAGTGGTGTCCCACAGGGATCTGTGTTGGGGTTTCAATTACTCACATTATTCATTAACGACTTGGATGATGGCATAGTAAGTCATATATCCAAATTTGCTGATGATACAAAGTTAGGCGGCATTGTAGACAGTCTAGATGATAGCATAAAATTGCAAGGAGATATTGAGAGACTAGGTGAATGGGCAAAACAGTGGCAGATGGATTTCAATGCGGGCAAGTGTGAGGATAGAACAGGGTACTTTCTAAATGGGAAGAGGTTAACTACAGTGGACGTCCAAAGAGACTTGGGGGTTCAGGTGCATAGATCTTTAAAATGCCACGAGCAAGTGTAGAAAATAATCAAAAAGGTTAATGGAATGCTAGCCTTTATATCTAGAGGATTGGAGTATAAAGACACAGAGGTTATGCTGCAGCTGTACAAAACCCTGGTTAGACCCCACTTGGAGTAATGTGAGCAGTTCTGGGCACCACACCTTAGGAAGGATATATTGGCCTTGGAGGGAGTGCAACGTAGGTTTACAAGAATGATACCTGGACTACAAGGGTTCAGTTATGAGGAGAGATTACACAAATTAGGCCTGTTTTCGCTGGAATTTAGAAGGTTAAGGGGTGATCTGATCGAAGTCTTCAAGATATTAACAGGAAAAGACAGGCTAGATAAAGATAAACTATTTCCACTGGTTGGAGATTCTAGAACTAGGGGGCATAGTCTAAAAATTAGGAGCAGACCATTCAGGAGAAAAGTTAGGAAGCACTTCTTCATGCAAAGAGTGGTAGAAGTTTGGAACTCTCTCCCACAAACAGCAGTTGAAGCTAGAACAGTTGTTAATTTTAAATCTGAGATAGATAGATTTTTGTTACGCAAAGATATTAAGGGATATGGACCAAAGGCAGGTATATGGAGTTAGGCCGCGGATCAGCCATGATCTCGCTGAATGTCGGGACAGGCTTGAGGGGCTGAATGGCCTACTCCTGTTCCTATCTTCCTATGTTCCTAGAATAACCTCTGCTGAAATGTGCACATATGTGGATGGCAGGTAAATGAAAATTCGGTTCACTCCACGTGCTATCAAGTAATGGCTGAAGGCATCGGATATTGCAAAGACAATGGATCCTGACAGCATCCTAACTATATTATTGTGCCGCAGAACTAGCCACAACCCTAGCCAAGCTCTTCCAGTACAGCTACAATGCTGGCATCTATCAGACAATGTGGGAAATTGCCCAGGTATGTCCAGTCCACAAAAAGCAGGGCAAATCCAATCCGGCCAATTACCGCCCGATCAGTCCAGAACATAAGAATATAAGAACTAGGAGGAGTATGCAATTCAGCCCCTCGAGCTTGCCCCACCATTCAATACGATCATGGCTGATCTCATCTTGGCCTCAACTCCACTTTCCTGCCCATTGTCCATAACCCTTCAACCCATTACTAATTAAAATTCTATCAATGTCGCGGCATCCACCGCACTCTGGGGTAGTGAATTCCACAGATTTACGACACTTTGAGAGAAGTAATTTCTCCTCATCTCTGTTTTAAATCTGCTACCCCTTATCCTAAAACTATGACCTCTCCTTCTAGATTGCCCCACAAGAGGAAACATCCTCTCTACATCTACTTTGTCAATCCCCTTAATCATCGTATATACCTCAATTAGATCTCCTCTCATTCTTCTAAACTCTAGAGAGTAAAGACCTAAACTGCTCAATCTCTCTCCATAAGACAAACCTCTCATCCCTGAAATCAATCTAGTGAACCTCCTCTGAACTGCGTCCAATGCAACTACATCCCTCCTCGAGTAAGGGAACCAAAACTGTACGCAATACTCCAGGTGTGGTCTCACTAATGCCTTGAACACTTTCCTACTTTTATATTCTATTCCTTTAGCAATAAATGCCAAAATTCCATTTGCCTTCCTTACTACCTACTGTACCTGAATACTAGCTTTCCCTCGGCACCGAAGCACTCTCAAGTTTCTCTCCATTTAGATAATAATCTGCCCTTCTATTCTTCCGACCAAAATGGATAACCTCACATTTATCCACGTTAAACTCCATCTGCCAAATTTTGTCCCATTCGCCTAACCTATTCATATCCATTTGTAAATTTCTTATTTCTTTATTGCAACTTACTATCCCACCTATTTTAGTATCATCTGCAAATGTGGCTATAGTACCTTCGATCCCTGCATCCAAGTCATTAATATAGATTGTATATAGTTGGGGCCCAAGGACCGAACCCTGTGGCATCCCACTAGTTACATCTTGCCAACCAGAAAAAGACCCATTTATCCCGACTCTCTGTTTTCTGTTGGTTTGCCAAACCTCCATCCAATCTAATACATTGCCCCTAACCCCATGTGATCTTACCTTGCGTATTAACCTTTTCTGCAGCACCTTATCAAATGCCTTCTGGAAGTCCAGATATACTACATCTAAAGGATCCCCATTATCCACTTTGCTTGTCACAGCTTCGAAGAACTCTAGCAAATTAGTCAAACACGATTTACCCTTCATAAAACCATGCTGACTCTGATGGATTGCGTTTTGACTTTCTAAATGTCCTGTCATTACTTCCTTAATAATGGATTCTAACAATTTCCCAACAACAGATGTTAAACTAATTGGTCTATAGTTTCCTACTTTCTGCCACTCTCCCTTTTTGAATAAGAGCGTTATATTAGCTTTTTTTCCAATCCACTGGAACCTTTCCCGCATCCAGGGAATTTTGGAATATTATAACCAATGGATCCACTATCTCCGCTGCCACTTCCTTTAAGACCCTAGGATGTAGGCCATCAGGCCCTGGGGACTTCTGCCTTCAATCCCAATAGTTTGCTCATTACTTTTTCCCTAGTGATGATGATTTTTCTAAGTTCCTCTCTTTCTATAACCTCTGCATACTATTGGGATGGTACTAGTGTTCTCCACTGTGAAAACTGAGGCAAAAGACTGAATGAGTGTCTCCGCCATTTCTGTGTTGCCCTCTATTAACTCCCCAGTCTCATCCTCCAAGGGACCAACATTCACTTTAGCTACTCTTACCTTTTATATACTTATAGAAGCTTTTGCTATCCGTTTTTATATTTTGGGCTAGTTTTCTTTCATAATTTACCTTTGCTCTTTTGATTACCTTTTTAGTAACCCTTTGTTGATCTTTAAAAGTTTCCCAATCTTCCAGCTTGCCACTGGCCTTTGCAATATGCCTTAGCTTTTGTCTTTATGTTATCCTCAACTTCCTTGCTTAGCCATGGATGTTTTTTCCCCCTCTTAGAATCTTTCGTCCTCTCAGGAATATATTTTAGTTGGGAGGAATTGAATATCTCCTTAAACATCTGCCACTGCTCATCAACAGTCCTACCTTTTAGTCTTCCTGCACAGTCCACTAGGGCCAAATCTGTCCTCATGCCTATGTAATTACCTTTGCTTAACTCCAGAACGCTAATGTGGGACTCCAGTTTCTCGCCCTCAAACTGAATTTGAAATTCTAGCATGCTATGATCACCCTTCCCGAGAGGATCCTTAACTATGAGACAATTAATTAATCCCACCTCATTACACAATACCAAATCTAGAATAGCCTGCTCCCTGGTTGATTCCACAACATATTGCTCCAAAATACAATCTCTAATACATTCAAGGCTACCTTTGCCAATTTGATTAATCCGGTCTATATTCACAATAAAATCACCCATGATTATTGCCGTACCTTTCTTACAAGTCCCCAGTATTTCCTGGTTTTACTGTGCCCTACCACGGAACTACTGTTTGGGGACCTATAGATTACTCCCACCAGGGACTTCTTTCCCTTGCTATTTCTTATTTCTATCCAGACTGATTCTACGTCTTGACCTCCAGTGCCTCTTACAAAGCTGCACCTCCTCCTTTTCCTTCATGCCTATCCTTCCAAAGTACTGAGTACCCTTGGATATTCAATTCCCAAACTTGGTTTCCCTGCAACCACGTCTCAGTAACCGCCACTAAATCATACCCATTCGTCTCTATTTGCGCTGTTAACACATTTATTTTATTCTGAATGCTTCGTGCAAAGTGACGAAAGGTGTCGTTGATAGTGCTATCAAGCGGCATGTACTCAGCAACAACCTGCTGACTGATGTTCAGTTTGGGTTCCGCTAGGGCCACTCAGCCTATGACCTCATTACAACCTTGGTCCAAAGATGGACAAAAAAGAGCTGAACTCAAGCAGTGAGAGGAGAGAGTATTGCTCTTGATAACAAAGGCAGCATTTGACCGACTATGGCATCAAGGAACCCTAGCCAAATTGAAGTCAATGGGAATCAGAGGGAAAATTCTCCACTGGTTGGAGTCATACCGAGCACAAAGGAAGATGGCTGTGGTTGTTGGAGGCCAATCATCTCCGTCTCAGGTCATCACTGCAAGAGTTCCTCAGGGTAGTGTCCTGGGCCCAACCATCTTCAGCTGCTTCATCCCTCCATCATAAGGTCAGAAGTGGGGATGTTCGCCGATGATTGTACAATGTTCAATATCATTCGCAACTCCTCAGATACTGAAGTAGTCCGTGTCAAAGGTGCTGCAAGACCTGGACAATATTCAGGCTTGGGCTGATAAGTGGCAAGTAACATTTGCACCGCACAAGTGCCAGGCAATGACCATCTCCAACATGAGAATCTAACCATCCCCCCTTAACATTCAATGGCATTACCATTGCAGAATTCCCCCACTAACAACATCCTGGGGGTTACCATTGACCAGAAGCTGAACTGGACCAGCCACATAAATACTGTAGATACACGAGCAGTCAGAGGCTGGGAATTCTGTGGCAAGTAACCCACCTCCTGACTCTCCAAAGCCTGTCCATCATCGACAAGGCTTAAGTCAGGGATGTGATGGAGTACTCTCCACTTGCCTGGATGGGTGCAGCTCCAACAACACTCAAGAAACTCGACACCATCCAGGATAAAGCAGCCCGCTTGATTGGCACCTCATCTGCCATCTTCAACATTCACTCCCTTCACCACCACGCACAGTGGCAGCAGTGTGTACCATCTACAAGATGCACTGCAGCAACACACCAAGACTCCTTCGACAGCACCTTCCAAATCCACGACCTCTACCACCTATAAGGACAAGGGCAGCAGATGCATGGGAACACCACCACCTGCAAAGTTCCCCTCCAAGCCACACACCATCCTGACTTGGAACTATATTGCTGTTCCTTCACTTTTGCTGGGTCAAAATCCTGGCACTCCCTTCCTAACAGCGCTGAGGGTGTACCTACACCCCAAGAACTGCAGTGGTTCAAGAAGGCAGCTCACCACCACCTTCTCAAGGGCAATTATAAATGGCTAATAAATGCTGGCCTATCCAGTGATGCCCTCATCTCATGAACGAATAAAAAAAAAAACACCTTCCTCAGGTCCTTACGGTCCTAGCTTCCACAGGGTCGGTGAAAACATTTATGAAGCTTCTCTCCCATTTCCTCGCTCTCAGGAACACGATGGCGCCTTTCATCTCCAAGTGGTTCCAACCCTTTTATGACTATATTTTTACTTAATACATACTTATTAAAGCACTTGCTATTTCCCTTTATATTGATCGCCAGCCTTATTCTATACTCCATCTTAATCTTCCTAATTTTTCTCTTTTGTTTTCTATATTTTTATAATTTTCATAGTTTTATCTGTATTCTTCCTCCCATATTTATTGTCTGCCTCTTTTTAGATCCTATTTTTATTCCAATCTATCTATAGATTTATTGCATTTGACAGACGTCCCGTCATTAATGCCTTTGAAGTTTACAAAAAAAAGCACCATTAGTCCACCATGAATATTTCAATCAGTCTGGCTCTGGGAAATTAACAACATTTATGTAAAGCGTACGTAGCACTAAACAGTGTACAGAATTATAATTTGAACAAATCACTTTAAAACTTAAACCTTCCTACCTGATTGGATCTCAGTGGAGATTGTTGTGCTTTTGGATTCTTGGGAGAGATTTTGGACCCTCGTCTGTGGCGCTGGCGCACTATGTATTCATAAGTGCTTAGCCGGTTCCACACTATCAAAAAAAGTACTTTCATAAACATGATCTGTAATTTATACATCGAATCACAAACACTGCAACTAAAAAGGTGATTATTGCTTCTAAGGTTCACTTGCGATGTTAGTGATGGCTTTGGAAATTATATGTAAATCATATGTAAATGAGATATACATGACTGAAGGCCGTCGAGTCCTTCGAGACGAGTAAAACTCCCGGAAGCGACGGCTTACCGGTCGAGTTGTACTCGGCCCTGTGGGACTGGGTCGGCCCGGACCTGCTGGAAGTATACGAGAGTATGCTCCTGGCCGGCAGCATGTCAGAATCCATGAGGAAAGGTATCAACACCCTCATTTACAAGCGGAAGGGGGAGAGGGCAGAAATCAGAAATTGGCGGCCCATCTCACTGCTTAATGTTGACTACAAGATTCTGTCCAAAGTCATAGCCAGTCAAGTCAAATCAAGTCTGCTCTGGAGTTGGTGATCCACCCCGATCAGACCTGTACTGTACCCGGCAGGAAGATCTCTGATAGTCTCGCGCTACTCAGGGATACGATCGCCTACATACGGGACAGGAGGGTGGACACCTGCCTCATCAGCCTGGACCAGGAGAAGGCTTTTGACAGGATATCACACACCTACATGATGGACGTGCTTTCCAAAATGGGGTTTGGGGAGGGAATCTGCAATTGGATCCAACTGCTCTACACAAACATCAGTAGCGCAGTCTCAATCAATGGGTGGGAATCGGAAAGTTTCCTGATCAAATCTGGAGTCAGACAGGGCTGTCCTCTCTCCCCGGTCTTGTTTGTTTGCTGTATTGAACCCTTTGCTGAGTCTATTAGGAAGGATGCGAGCATAAGAGGGGTGATAATCCCAGGCAGCGGAGGCACTCAGGTTAAAACCTCCCTGTACATGGATGACGTCGCCGTCTTCTGCTCGGATCCGCTGTCCGTGCGCAGACTGATGAGCATCTGCGACCAGTTCGAACTGGCCTTGGGAGCCAAAGTTAACCAAGGCAAGAGCGAGGCCATGTTCTTTGGGAACTGGGCTGACCGATCCTTTGTCCCCTTCACCGTCAGGTCAGATTACCTGAAGGTGCTGGGGATATGGTTCGGAAGGGCCGAGGCGTGCACCAAAACCTGGGAGGAACGAGTAGCCAAGGTACAACAAAAGTTGAGCATGTGGGGGCAGCGATCTCTCTCCATTGTGGGTAAGAACCTGGTCATCAGGAACGAGGCACTCACGTTGTTGCTGTACGTGGCGCAGGTCTGGCCCATACCCCACTCCTGCGCTGGCAGTCACCCGAGCCATTTTCCGCTTCATCTGGGGATCTAAAATGGACCGGGTCCGGAGGGACACGATGTTCAAATCTCTGGACAAGGGCGGGAAAAATGTACCCAACGTGGCCCTCATCCTGATGACCACCTTCGTGTGCGGCTGCATCAAGCTGTGTGTAGACCTCCAGTACGCAAACTCCAAGTGTCACTACATGCTGAGGTTCTATCTGTCCCCGGTGTTGCGAAGGATGGGCCTGGTCACATTGCTGCGGAACGCTCCATGCAGTTGGGCCGTGCCGTACTACCTATCCTTCGTGGAGAAGTTTCTGCGGGAAAACACCTTTGACCACCGGTCCACCAGGCAGTGGTCTGCACGGAATGTCCTCAAGGCCCTACGGGAAAAGGAGATGGGGGATCCTGTCGGATGGTTCCCCGAGCAGACCGTCAAAGTCATTTGGCGGAATGCCTCATCACCAGAACTCTCAAACAAGCACCAAGACGTAGCTTGGCTGGTGGTGAGAAGGGCCCTCCCCGTCAGATCCTTCATGCACACCTGAAGTCTCGCCCCCTCCGCACAATGCCCCCGCGGTGGCTGTGGTGGGGAAGAGACGGTTGCCCACCTCCTCCTGGAATGTGTCTTCGCAAAGCAGGTGTGGAAAGAGATGCAGTGGTTTTTGTCGAGGTACATCCCAAGCAGCTCTGTAACACAGGAGTCTGTGCTCTACGGGCTGTTCCCAGGGACGCACACCGAGACAAACATCAACTGCTGCTGGAGGACTATCAATTCGGTGAAAGACGCCCTTTGGTCTGCCCAAAACTTGCTGGTCTTCCAGCGCAAAGAGTTGTCCACGACCAAATGGTGCAGACTGGCACATTCCAAGGTCCAGGACTACGTGCTGAGGGACGCACTAAAGCTTGGGGCAGCCGCAGCAAAGGCTCAATGGGGAAAGACTACAGTGTAAAGTCCCCCCGCCAAGCTGAACTGAGGGGCTGGATCCATGGGAAACCCCTCGAACTGTATTGGGAAAATTTCTGTCTCGCGTATAATGTAAAAATGCATCTGGCAGGACAAATGTGAAATGGAAGGATTGTGAGGCAACTCATAATTGTATAGAAGGAAACTAATCACCTTTGCACTGTTTGTATTTTTTTGACTTGATGCTGTTTTAAACTGTTTGGGAATGTAATTTTTTACAGATTTTTATGAATAAAGTATATTTTGGAAATTTTAAAAAAACACATGACTGAACTGAAAAATATATCCATGTAAAATGTGATGAAAGCCCTTGATATTTTTCCAAAAGAATAAAATAAAATTTTCTCTTTATAAAAACTGCTGCTCGACCCTACTTAAGTAAAGGGATTTCTTTGAATGCGAAAGTTCATTTTGGTCCCGAGTGACATGCCAGAGTTTTTGGATGCCTGCAATACTTTTAGAATGCCCATTTTTAAAGCTTAATTTTTCCACTGACAAGCAAACTGCTCTTCCCTATAAAGCACACCATTATATGGATTACTAGCCTCCAAATGTTCAAATGATTTTATCTGCAGCAAGATTATATGGACACGCTGGGGACAATTTTTCAAGTATGTGACGGCAGGAAACCTGGCTTGATGCGCCTGGCACGCTGCCCACGATTTTAGACCTATTAATGGGCAGAAAATTACAGGCAGCACATATGCGACACAAGAGTCGTTAGCTTGACACAGTGGTAGCACTCTCACTTTTAATTCAGAAAGGTGTGGGTTCAAAACTCACTCTAAGACTTGAACAGATAACCTCGGGCAGTTCCTCAGTGCAGTGCTGAGGGAGTCTTTTGCATAATATGTTAAATTGAGCCTGCTGTAGGGGACACAAAAGATTCCATGTCACAAGTCAAAGAGGTTTCCAGTGGCAGTGGCTTCTGCTGGAAACTTTGCATGTTCTTGGGAGAAGTGGGTGGAGGGCTGGTGGAGGAGCCAGAGTTAAGCTCAGCTCAGGTGCTTTCCATGGTCAAACTGCCTTACAATGTTCGCCACCTTGGTTCACCTATGAAGAGGGGAACTGGTATCAGAGAACCATTCCCTAGAATGAGACATCTTCAAAGAAGGGAAGTTAAAAAATAATCTATTTGTTTCCTCCAATTTTTTTTTCCATTTTGCTTAGTTTTATAATGCATTCAGAACATTTTTTGCATTTCAGTTCATACAGTTATAGTGCCTGCCTTCATACTCAGTTACTAAATGCACTTTTACTTTTTAAAATAAATCAATCTCAGGATATGTGCATGACTGACATTTATTGCCCATCCCTTGTTGTCCCGAGAAAGTTTTGATACTGCTGAGGGCAGCAAAGAGTCAACCACATTTGTGTGGGACTGGAGACACAAAGGGAAAACCACGGCAGGCTTCCTTCCCTAAAAATCATTCATGAACCAGTTGGGTGTTTTACATTTCCACATATTTAAAATCTGCTTTTAAATTCTCAAATTGCCATGGTTGGATTTGAATTCACATTATCTGAATTATTGTCCAGGTTTCTAGATTACTAGTGCAGTAACATAACCACTACATTACCATACCCATATAGTAAACATGCCAAAGTGGTACAACTTCCTCCTTCTTCCCCATCAGCATATAGAGACGGAATATGAGAAAATCTCATTCAGAAACATCATGTAAACTTTGAAGCCTGCACTGCCCAATTCCCTTGAAACAGCACAGAAATGATAGCAAACTAATTTGATTCTAACACAATGCAGCTGATACACAATCAGCTCTTGTGATAGTGTTGGACAGACTGGATTACTGTAACACTCTTCTGATAAGGTAGGATTATCCTGCCCCCCTGTGGCAAATGGTTTAGTTTCAATATTCTAAGTCTCGACTTATTTCTTATAGTACGTCAAATTGTATAGCTATTTAACTGATTTATGCAACTGTATGGCACAGAAATTTGATCAAGCCTAATATTTAAAAACAAGTATTTAGAAACTGCACCGAAAACCTGTAACATCTAATTTAAACGCTCAAAAGAAAAGCTCAACTTTTTTAGCAAGTGGTGAATCTTATTGATAAAATGAGTACATTGAACATCTTGTATGCTACTTACAGAGGTAGATGTGGAAGCACAGAAGTTGACCCAAAAGTGACACTGAAGTCAGACCGAGTAGAACAGTGATCGCAGACACACAAAGAATGGCAGTAGCAGTTGTACGAACAGGGGCATAGGGCAGAAATGCAAACCAGATATTTGTATCATTTATACCTGTTAAAATTTAAAAAAAAATGTATACAATACTTCATTAATTGGATTTAAACTCCACTAGTTTTCTCCCAACTTGCTTTCTTCCTCATGGTTCAGGATCTAATTGTAAAGAATCAGGACAGTGAAACCCCTATTTACTACACTCCAATTATCACTATTCCTGATTGTCCACCAGCATTTTTTCAGGACAAAGCCATACAGCAGATGTTGCTTCTTGTGTACATTTATGTTTATTTTGTAATTTGTGTTCCTATTCCTTGTCCCACTGGATAAAACTATATAATGTTTATCTGTATTGCACTTGCTTCCATTCTGATACCTACAGTTATTGCTGTACATTTTTGTTAGACCAAAGTTTTGAAGACTCAATTACCTTCTGATTCTCCATTATAGGTGATAATGTACAATAATTAATGCATTAAACTGATTTGAGCTTTTCACAACTAGCAGGTTGCATACACAGAATGCAAAAATGTTTCTTCAAATTTACACTAACACCTAAAAATAGTAAGAACTGTTTTGAATGTCAGGCTTAAGATTAGACCTATACAAATCTGGTTAAAAACTAAAGATTTGATAATATAGAACTTTCGCATGTGAGCACATGAGGTGCATTAATTCACTTTGCCTTTGTTTATATGAACCTCAAAGAAGACACACAAACACTGGTGCAGGGCATAGAGCCTGTTAATTCAAAGCCATTTTTGCACAAAAAGTTCAAATGATCTAGAATTTAAATTCAGCACTGTAATAGAGAGATACAGCACTGACACAGTCCACCGAGTCTGTGCCGACCATCAACCACCCATTTTATACTAAATCCTACATTAATCCCATATTCCTTAACACATCCCCACCATTCTCCTACTACCTACCTACACTAGGGGCAATGGCCAATTTACCTATCAACCTGCAAGTCTTTAGCTGTGGGAGGAAACTGGAGCAACCGGCGGAAACCCATGCGGTCACAGGGAGAACTTGCAAACTCCACGCAGGCAGTGCCCAGAACCGAACCCGGGTCGCTGGAGCTGTGAGACTGCGGTGCTAACCACTGCGCCACTGTGCCACCCAGTGCAGGAAATATTTCTGCACAACTTCAATTAAAATTAACAGATCATTTGAATTAAACAATTTGAAATTAAGAGTGCACTTAGAATGCCTAGTCCTAAAGGAAAATGCAACACAATTTATCATTTTCTTTCTAAACAAAAGAATTTTCCAAGATGAGAGCATGTTTAAAGCCTTTTATATTGGCGTAGATTGGTAAAAAAAAAATTCAAATACAAGTGTTAATGGAGCTGCTCAGCAATACAATTAGGGATGGGGCAGTCCAAGTTTTTAAAATCAGAACCAGGACATTTGAATAATGAGTTCCAAACAATGTAGCACTTGTTCACCATGCAAACCTTCTAAAAAGGACGTGAGAATTCAAGCAAAAAAACTGGTGAGCTTTTATGAGCACCCTCAAATCAAGAGGCATAAGAAATCAGTCTCCCGAAGTAATTAAATAATATCCTTGACTGATGAGCAAAAAGTGATATATATAGCAAATGCCGATTATTATACACATATCAGTTTTAAATATAAATATCTTTGAATATTTTTTCATGAAAGCACAAATGAATAAAAATATTTTTGTTCAGATAAATGTATGTTAACTACTGTAATTTTAAAATGCAATTGCTTGAGACTACCTTTCCTGTTTGCGCGACTTCTCAAAAGTAAGCATATAATATGCTTAGAAAATATGGGCATATTTTGCTTTGTGACAGTCCATAGTATTATTAAAAATTAAGTTGATGGTTGAATGGAAAATGGTGTAGCACAGAACCATTCCTTGTGAGTTAGCCAATATCAGTCAGTCGAGCTGAAGTGTGTTTTTAATTGGCCTCGGTCCAAGGGCTGGGGGAAAAAGAAATAAATCATCCAGTGCTCCCACTCCTAACTGTTACTTAGTGACCTGAGTAAGGAAGTGAGAAAAGGGCAGAAAAGGGAGAAAAAGATTCAACATAGAACCAAATCTTTAAAGAACTCTCATGTTGCTCAGACTCAGTTAACAATTTAAATAGGTTTTTTTTATTTAGAGATACAGCACTGAAACAGGCCCTTTGGCCCACCGAGTCCGTGCCGACCAACAACCACCCATTTATACTAACCCTACAGTAATCTCATATTTCCTACCACCTACCTACACTAGGGGCAATTTACAATGGCCAATTTACCTATCACCTGCAAGTCTTTGGCAGTGGGAGGAAACCGGAGCACCCGGCGAAAACCCACACGGTCACAGGGAGAACGTGCAAACTCCGCACAGGCAGTACTCAGAATAGAACCCAAGTCCCTGGAGCTGTGAGGCTGCAGTGCTAACCACTGCGCCACAAAATAACTTATTTGTACAGAGTGTCAGTCACACATGACATGGATTTACTGAAGCCAAAATTCTGCAAGGTAAACTTACTTTCAAATTTCCAGTTGGTGCGAAGCATATTTAAATCAACAAAGTACTCAATAAACACAAAGGATGCAATGCAGACAATCACCAAAACGCCGAGGACAGCAGAGATAACAGAGTTCAGGAAGTGCCTGGATGAGAAAGCAGCAAATTAGAAATAATACAGTATGGAACAGCACAATACTTAACAATTTACATTAAGATTGCAGTGCTCCCCAAATATTAACATTCCATTAATTCCACTACTCACCAAAACAATTTGATAATAGTTCTCTGATGTCAAAAACTATAAAATTTACTAATGTGGCAAACATGCTGCATTAGGGATAATTTCTCAGTCTTTGCTAAAAATGCACAAAGATAAAATTCTACTTATATTTCAGAATAAGAGAAATATAACCAAATAATATTTGTGAGCAACACATTATTTAAAAAATTGTCCTGGTTTAAATATTAACTACTGAATGTCCTTAGTAGCTTTCAAGATAGAAATTTGTGTCTTCAGAATGAAAATGAAATGATTAAACTGTATGTAGACAATTATTGTAAGGATAAGTCCTCAGCTACCTATTTTGAGCAAAAATTCTTTGTCAGCAGATCTTTTTAGTGAGCTGCATACATTTACCACTCCAAAAAATGAAATAGCATTGAGTAGTTGAAATGGAAATCTACGGGGAATTTTATCACACTTCTCACACAAAGCCATGTGCCTATAACAGTGATTTTGGAAAAGAAAAATCATTGGCAGTTTTTTTTTTAAATTAAAAACTTGTTTTCCACCAAAATCCCCAAGTTACTGAGGAGTATGATCTACTGCTAAACATGGGATTCTATGATAGAGCCCCATATTTATACCCTTAATAGCAAAGATGCTGAACAAAATGATTGAACAACACTACAGTTTCAGAGCAGATTTCTGAACTGATGCAATAGCATAAAACTCATTGAAAAGTCCAGTTAAAGTCCATTTGAAATATTTTACACCATGTCTATGGACCTCAAGAGCAGTGAGAGGCATTGCATGGCTTTGGCCCCTTCTCTGACCAAAGTCTTAAGAAAAAGGGGGAAAAAAGCAACTGAGCTACAAATCACACATGAAGCAGTTAAATATATCTAATATCATAACAAAGTTAAATAAAAATACATGTTAAAAACAAAGACTTCTTCAGAGGTTCAGAGGGAGCAGGGATGTGGCTGCAGCAGGACAAGCAGCTCAAGGGAGCTTGTGACCATAAAGTCTAGAGTTGCAGTGGACAGAGGTCTTGGGTAGATGAGAATAGATTCCTAACTAGATCCCTTACAGAAAAGCTTGGGCTCAGCAGGAGGTCTTGACCTGGATTTACTGCTGGGAAGGACAGTACAGTCAGAGAAGTTGGGACTGGCTCAGAGAAAGTGACCATATATAGAAATCAGGGCCACTATCGTGAGGATGTGATTTGCGAACCGGAGTCAAGGCTGAAATGGAGGGAGTTAGGTGAGCTGGCAACAGATCAAGATGACAGCCAATGAATTGTTACAAAATCAATTGGATTAGGGTACCATGATCAACCAGGAACTCAGGTTTATTGCTCAAGTGGTGCCCCACAGGTCAATCAGACCTCAGAAATAAATGGACAATTATCTGCCAACTCAGTTTTTACACATTTATCATGTAGTACCTGCTGCACAGCGAAGTTTGCAATTTCCATCAGCAGTAATCTTCTACATTACATTCCTCCGTCAAGCTACTTCCACAAAGAAGCATACTTGCTTTCAATTGTTAGACCAACCAAAATAATTTGTAGCTTAGGTGATTATTACCACTATCATTATTTCATAAAAGTGACGCTTGAACTGTGCAATAATTAACCTCATTCTTTCTCTTGTAGCTCAACAACCTAGGTCGGTGGAAATTCATACCTCCTTGACAAGAGATTTTTCAAAACCTCAGTGATCCTACTGAAGTTTGAGATCTCCCATTCCAGGTTATACATCCACATTAAATGTGATTTTCTGGGGTCTTTGTTGGAATTATTTTTATTGCGTATTCATTTTATCTCTGCTTTTGCTAGATATTATTGGTTAGAGTGTGTGAGATGAAGCATTGGTTTTACAGATAACTAATATAAATGGGAGAGCCACATACAAGGACAAGGAGGACGAACAACTTAATGAGGTAAAGCAGACTGGCAATAGAGCAGGAAACGTGGTTGACTAATTAATGTACTGGGATAAATTGCATTAGTTGACATCCCCAGCAGTAACTGGAAAATTGGGTGGGCCGCAAATCGGACGCATTGACTCGATGTCTGAAAGCTTTCATCATGCAAAGCTCTACAGCAGAAACATTAAATTAGTAATGTTATCCCAATATTTCTATTGATAGATGATTAAGTTTCATTGTCAATTGATGGAAAAATTTAGGAATTGTTTTATTCCCTATTGATACCATTTTCACAAGAAACCACAAAGAATAACGATTTACTGACATTAACCAACTTGATTAGATCTGCTTGTGCAACTAATTTTTGTAAATCTGTATTTATTGACATTCATCCACAAAGTTAAAACTTAGTATACAGGCTTTCAATGACTACTGCAATACTGTTTACCTAATAATAAAGTGAAATTTTAAATTTTGTGCTTTCCAGTGCTATTCAATGTTAAAATGGGCATTTGTATAGAGCTTCCCCGCCACCCACCCCCTCAGCCCATGCTGCAAAACCTTATACAGCAAAGTCTCGATACAGGAATGTCCAAGTGGACTGGCAAAACACAAATGTTTTAAGAATTTCATAAATGCAAATTTCTGCTCCTGGCCCAGTATAACCCTCCTGGACACTCTGACACTGGTCTCCCATTCTCTCAGGCAGTCTGCATTTACTACAGGTACAATATAGTACTTAAGTACAGTTCTGATGAAAGGTCATCAACCTGAAATGTTAACCATTTTTTCTCTCCACAAATACTGTGTTTCCAGAATTTTCCATTTTTAATATACAAAATAGTGCCTATTGGCCAGATCTGGCTAGATCTGAATGCTATAGGAAACACTGAATTACAAGGGGTCAGAAATTCATGGAGAAATTTAGCGAGGTGTAACTTTGGCCACTAGTCTGCCCAGATGCTGGACCCCAAATTCATGCATGAAATGTGAGATGCCTGCACCATTTATATTGCTTTGTGAGTGTCCACCCTGCTGAGGTTCAGAAATTTAAGACTGGTAACATGCCACTCCTTTGGGATGAAGATCAGAATATTTATTTATTCATCTTGCTGCAGTGAGTTTCCTAACAGCGTAGCCATGAGGGGAAGCTTTGGTGAGCTGGAAAATATCCAAAGAAACAATATACAAATAGAGTAACAGCTTGGTTCAAATAAATATGAATTAATTTACAGCATGCAAGCCAGGTTTCAATCAGGCTCAGGATCTGTGGGAATTAACTAATCTCAGCCAGGGCAACTGCAAATTGCACTAAATCCTTACTTTCAAATGTTCAGATTATACAAACCATTCAAATCTAATTTTAAAATAGATGTTGCCTCCCTAATTACATGTGCAGCTAACCTAAGGTACAGTCTCTAACTGGCTGGCCTGGAAGTCCTTCAGGCTGACATCGCATGCCAAAAGCAGAAAAATCTTGATTCCCCGGCACAAATATGTGAATCCAAAAAAGTATTTAAAAAAAAAAATATGTAGGCGCAATACATAGACATATATTCCTGCATACTAAATTTTCAACAGAAATCTGGAACCCAACATTCTTGACAGTGAGGGGAACTGGTGCTGGAAAGTTCAGAGGTGTAGGGCAAGCCCAAAACCCACTCAAGGGGCTGAATTTTACTAGCCCCTTGACGCGGCGGGGGGGGGGGGGGGGGGGGGGCAAGTAAAATTCTGCGGCGAGTGGTCCGCCTTGACCTGCGATGTCGAGAAAGGCCCGCCGCATATTACCGGTGGTGGGGGGGACCTCAGTACAGCGCCCCCCCCACCCACCCCCCCAATGTCGACTGGCGGCGGTCCCTTCATCTGAATATTCAAACTAACAATAAACATATGTAAATTAACTTACCTGCAGACGTTGGCCGACCCACGCTGATTTTACGGCCTCCATTAGGCCTTCACATGCCTTCAGAACTTCACATGGAGTTCCGAGGCTTGAACCTGGTGGGGATTGGGGGGGCGAATAAAATTTTCAGGGTGGGAGGGAAGAGGGAGCGGGGAAAACACTTTTTATTGGTTGTGTGAATGGTGGGAAGGGGTTGAAGGACAAATGATAGAAGGTTGGGGTGGAAAGTTTGGGTAGGGACTAAAGTGATTTTTGTCAATGAAGGTCAATTAAAAGACCATGGAGGGTGGGGGGGGGGGTGGGAAGGGCCTCCATAACAGAATTGTTTATTTCATAAAAATCGGAACTACTGTACCGTTATAAATTTATATCTGTGTTATGGGCTTAAAGCCCTTTAAAAATGGCGCCTGCACAGTGGCGCTGGACACCATTGCCAGGGACGTGCTAGCCACCCCCTCGACATCATCGGGGGCGGCCCCTCCACCCCCTCTATTTAAATGAGCTCCCGCGCATAACATCGTGGGGGCTCTTCGGCGGCACTTCTGTGTCAGAAGGCTGCCGAGTTCAAAGTGCACTGCTGCAGAGCACGGCGCGCGAATAAAATTCAGCTCAAGGACTTGAGCACAAATATCAAGGCAGATACTCCAGTGCAATGCTGAAGGAGTGCTGCACTGTCGATGGTGCATTCTTTCTGATGAGATCTTAAACCGAGGCTCGGTCTGCCTTTTCAGGCAGATGTAAAAGATCCTGTGGCACTATTACAAAGAAGAGCAGGGGGGTTATCCCCAGTTTCCTGGCCAACATGCATCCCTCAATCAACATCACAAAAACAGATTATCTGGTCATTATTGCTGTTTGTGGGTATTTGCTTTGCGCAAATTAGCTACCGCATTTCCTACATTACAACAGAGATGAAACTTCAATAAAAGTGCTTCATTGGCTGTAAAGCAGTTTGGGAAATCCTGTGGTTATGAAAAGCACTATCTAAATGCAAGTCTTTTTTTAAAAAAGAAAACCTTAATGGATATACGGAAGTAAAATTCAGATGTAATTTAATGATAGGAGCCAGGTTCTAACTTCTATAAAAATGGCAGAATGTTAGTATAGTGGTTATGTTACTGCAGTAATCCAGAGACTAATGATTTGGAGCGAAGAGTTCAAATCCCAATAAGACAGCTGGAGAATTTAAATTCAGTTGATAAATAAATCTGGAATAAAAAGCTAGCATCAGTAATGGTGACTGGACTGGTCATAAAAACCCATCTGGTTCACTAACGTCCTTCAGGGAAGGAAATTTGCTGTCCTTATGCAGCTGAGTCAATGTGTGACTCCAGACCCACAACAATGTGATTGACTCTTAACTGTCCTCTGAAATGGCCTAGCAAGCCATTCAGTTAAGAGCAATTAGGGATTGGCAATAAATGCTGGCTTTGCCAGTAATGCCCACATCCCATGAATGAATAAAAAAAATGACATTGTTCAATGAAATATTTGTAATATATTGCTGTAACATAGTTTAATTCATCTATTTTTTGAGCTGAATTTTAAAGACTAGTGCACTAAAACATTAGAGCAATTGTCCTATTGTATCAATTTGTAACAAAAAAAAAAATCAGACTTACCAGTAATTCCTGCCTCCGACACAATTGTTGAGCCATTTACAGTGGTGATCAAATGCAGCTACACACTTGTTACACTGACTGCAGTGCTTGGACTTCAAACCTCTGAACCAAATATAATACAAAATCTACAATTACCTACAGTTCTTAAATTTTGATAGATTATGAAAATTAAGCATTTCTGGAACTTTTTCCATAAAAGGCCCCTAGTGTTCAATTAAGGTGGTTAAAATACAAGCAAAAATAAAACAATAACAGGCATTTATATAGTAGCTTTAATGTAATAAAACACCACTAGATGCTTCACAAGAGTGATACAAAACAATATTTGACACTGAGCCACAAAAGGAGATATTGGGGCAGATAACCAAAAGCTTGGTCAAAGAGGCAAGTTTTAAGGTGTGTCTTTAAGGAGCACTGGTGAATTATTGACGTGACACGTTAATGGTCACAACAGATGAATGGGCAGGGCAGTAACACAATTTACCTCTCTTCCTCTCCCCATGCACAGATAGTTGGGAATTGAAATCTGCAAAACTGATTACGTAGGGAATTCTAACTATCTGGGAACCAAGACAGAGCAGTAATCAAACTGAAGAATTCAAATGAAGTCAAAGAACAGCACAGCTACTGCTGAGCACTGGGTCTCATGTTTATTCCACACATCGCTGGAATAATCCTTTTTAGACATTTTGTGATGTCACAATATCTTACATGTTCTCCAACTTCACATACTATAAAAAGGGCAGATCCCACAATCCTGTTTCACTTTGTTGTTCCTAGCATAGGGTTCATGAAACATTCCACTCCTTTCACACTTGAAGGCTTTATGTATTATGCATCTTTATTCTGTTAGTTAAATTATTTTATCCTTTAAAGGCTTTAAATTTTTTACCTGTGGTCGAATACCCTCTTCCTTCAGAACCCAAAACCTTTCTCAGTTGTTAGAATTAGCAGCTATCAGTGTACTTATCAGCAATGATTAAAATCAGTGTGAATTAAAGTGCCAGTGAGCAAAATTCATCTTGACCAAGACCAACTGGTAAATTTTTTCACGGTTGGGACAGGAGAAAATAAAGAGCACTGGCACTTTGAAGCATACAATCGATACTGCCATTATAATGGCAATAAGTGGAGAAACCAATGGAGTTGTGACTCAGTGAACTTGTCAACCATTGGGATGTCAATGGACCTTTCAGAACTCAGTCGTACTATAGATATGTAATCAGAATCTACATGCAACCTCTGCACCTATCTACTGCATCATTTCTTACTTTGCCAATTTCGCAATATTTACAGAGCCAGAGTCACAAGAAGACAATTTGATTTGTTCAACCTATAACATATAATACATGGTTTCTTAAGTAATACTAATGCACCTTGGGAGGATAGCAATTGTTGGGGGGGGTGGGGGGGGGGCATAATTTGTGGAATAAATCATTAAACAAAAAATGCATTCATTAGTTTGTACACCTAAATGAAATGTGGAATTGTACTCAAACTATACAAACATGTTTTATACTGTTTGCATGGTGACAACAGCCATTAAGGATCCTACCCGACAGTTCCTTGCCTTTACAAGATGGCATGATCTTCATCAACGGGTAATCTGCAGTCGATTACATGGAAATTCTATGCCAGTAAGTAATTATACAGAAAGATGAAACAGTAGCATGAGGTGTACTTTTGAAATCTTCTCAAGCAAATACAGTATACAGTATTGCACCCCCTTTACTTGTTGATTTTACCCACATTGCAAAAGCTTCATTACAGCCTACATACTTTTCTCTAATGCTAAAATCTATCTGCTGTATAGTAAACTGGGGAGTTTAGGAGAGGTCGTAATCACAAATCTCCTCACCCACAATCTACCATTTTGGCATTTCTGCTGCAAACCAAATGACCATAAAGAGAAAAATAATTTCACTAACCCTACTCCATCCTCTTTATAATGCTGAAATATGGCTCCATGGGCATCAGCTGTCCTCTGGTGTCTCATTCAAGTGGGCATCATTTATGGGAAAGCTACAGCAATGAATTCCAGGCTGTCTCATCATGAAAAGCATCATCACCAAACCTGAACTCCTTACTAGAAGTCAACCCATGCACACTTTCGAGCAAGTTACTGGATAGCAATCAGGCGTAGAATCTAGCTTACTTTTACCCTTCCTAGCCTAGGTATGCTGACGCCATCTGTGGTGCTAACTAGAATCTTCCAGGTCACATGGCTCAATGTCAGTATTTAGGAAGAATTAAAATTGCTCTAATGTTTATTTTTTGATCTGGAACTTAAATTAATTTCCATGTCAAAAGGAGATTTGGTATGTTACTGAGTTGGACGCACTGGCCTTGCACTTTGTCCTGTATTCAAATCGAGCTCAGACTGATGAGATGAAGATTTACCATCTGTTGGCTGTAAGGGCCTAAATGAAATCAATTTTGGCAGCCTCAGTTAAGTTTGCAGTGGGTAGTAGAGAACATCACATAATATTCTAATGGCTTATACGTTCCTATCACAGTCTATAAAGAAGCAATAGATTATTCTGTCTGACAGGAAACTATTTTAGACACTTACACATCAACTTCACAAAGATAGCAGTGATGATTTTCAATAACATGTTTATGTTTGTTGCGGTCAAACACTGGGATTGGCTTATTATAGTGCTTGGCTCGAACGTTCTTATCAGCTGGGTCGATGCTGGCTGAAGACAAATGAACAACCAGGTGGGAAATAAACATAACACCAAGCCACTGAACAGCGTTAAGGTTAAAAAGTTCTCAACATTATGGATGGTGACACTATAGTCTTATTGTAAAACTTCACATTTTTTGGAACAATAAAAGTAACCATATAAAAGATTAATATAAAGTGACTATTGTTAATCTTAAAGCTGATTGTGTAAAATACAGCACTGAATAACACATATAGCCACACATTAAGAAATACATTACAAAGCAAATCATACCAGCTGCCATCTGAATCAAATAGTAGGGCAGATTTGCTGGTGTTGGACAAATTAATATAGATAATTACTAAAGGATACAATAAAGTTGATTCACGCTGCACTAAAACTTCTGCGCATTAAAATAATGAATAATTCTGACGTGCAAGAATGAATTCTAACAAGGATAATGAAGCTGTTCCAAGATGGTTAAGTCATCAGGCTGGATGTGCTTAGACTGTATTCCACTAATTCACTTTGGCTGTTTGTATTATTGGCTGTGCTTTACTGAGAAATTTTACATGCCATATAAACATTTAATTGCTAGAAAATTGTAATCTACTGAGGGTGTATAAAGTAATACTTCTGAGGAAATTTGCATAGATTATCACTTAAACGAATAAATTGCTAACTGCATCTGTTTTTCTGTTTAAGTGCAAAACAAAGGGCTGGGTGAGTGAATGTTAATTACTGAGAAAAACAGACGATGAGCTGACAGATTCATATTCTCAGAACTTCCACTTTTCAAAGTTGCACATTTCCAAAATTTAGTGAGGTCATTAATTAGAGGAAAGCAAATGTTGAACACCAATTTTTTTCTCTAATTTGGAGCTCCCACTACCAACAAAAATCACAGGGAAGTTGAACTGTTAAATATGAATGGTCAGAGAATGCAATTCTCTGCCTGATTTATGGTATAATTGTTGATCTGCACATTCTTCAGTTTTAATTTGTAGGAATTCCACTCTGATAAATTTCAATTATCATGATCAGATCAGCCATGACCTCACTGAATGACGAACAGGCTTGAGGAGCTAAATGGTCTACTCCTGTTCCTATGTTCCTATCATTTTTTCTTCATGGTTTATTTTCTTTTGCCATTTAACTACAAATTGGTCAATTATATGTTTATAAAGTATATGTAATGTACTCCTATTCTTTCAGTGTGACCAGTAAAAATACTAATCAACTTATCCAGAATTTAAACACAAAAGTTATTTGTGTCCTGCTACAACTAATACAGATTCAGCACATTTTCAAAGAACTTTGTAAGTCAGCTTTCCAGTTAATAGACAGTAAGTTTAGTGCAACGAACATTAGTCTTTTAAAAATTGTTACCAAATGTTTGTTATGCCAAGCAGCTACTCTTAAATTAAAAATCTATCACTGCTAATTCTCAACTTGATTAAGACTATATTTCTCATGTTTCTGTTCACAAAGATCTGGCAGATAATTCTGTGAATCATATTACACTGAGATCAGGTGCCAGCGGTAGCACTTTCGCCTCAGAATCAGAAAGTTGTAGGTTCATATCTCACACTAGAGCAGGGGTTCTCAACCTTTTTGCTTCTGAGGCCGCCCTCCCATGAGACAAAAATTCCAGACCCTGTAACACAATTACTTTTAATACATAAAAATTAGTTATGTAATTAAACAGAGCTGGCATAGCCATGATGGGCCAATTAGCCTCTTTCTGATACTATGAAAGGTGATCCATCACTTTTGTACAGTTTGAGTACAAATCCTATCATCCTTCAAACAGTTCACCAGGAAGAAAGATTCCCTCAGTACTTCATGTAATATTATGAATCCATTTATAAAGAACAAGTATATTATTTTGGTACAAATGCACAGAAACCCCAACCCAATTCACCAGATCTCAATAAAATAGAAATCTGAGACCCAGAAACATCATCAGAATGTTGGCATAATTTAGTGATAGTTCGGAGACATTTCCTATGCCAGGCATCAAAACCTCCAGCAATACTGGATCAAAACAACTGATTTTTTTTTTAAAGTAAGAGTTTATTTCCAAATAATATATAATTTATGCAAAGATTTGATGAACTCGGACCCGTTAAGATCGGGATGTACACACTGGAGAGAATTAATTGACCTGCATCACAGCCAGTTAACCGTATTTATCATTGCATGGTTTCAAATTCTTAAAATTCACAAGTTTTACTTACAACTCTATATTAGAAAAGTTGTGTTACATGTTTGGCAGGATTCTTAATGGAAATGCTTATTTAGTAATTTGCTTGTTACATTTTCAGTAATGTCTTTAATAAGTTCACTTGTCTTTGTAAATTTAACTGCACCAGTGTCATTAAGATAAACTGGGTACATTATGTGTATTAGTAATCTGCACCTTTAAAATGACTGATAACTGCTATACAACTATCAAATCTTTTTTCAATTAGATAAATATTTGAATTTCCACACTTTGCGATAGTCTCACGATGATAAATTAGGATTCCGCTTCTTGTGCCTGAAAACCTGCTGAAACCACCAAACCAATCAAACTTCACATCTCAAAGTTCAATTTTAATATTTGAGAGCTAAACAGGACAACACAAAAGTAGGATTGACCATTTGAGGTGTTAGCTGCTTTAAAGCAGAAAATTAAAGTTTGATGTTTTTTGCCCATCGCTTATTTAAGCAGGAATCAAGATAGCGGGGTTTAGGAGGGAATTCCAGAGCTTAAGGCCTAGGCAGCTGAAGGCATGATCACCAATGGTGGAGCAATGAAAATCAGTGATGCACAAGAGGCCAAAGGTGGAGGAGCACAGACGTTTTGGAGGGTTGTTGGGTTGGAGTAGGTTACAAAGATTGGAAGGGGGCAAGGCCATGGAGAGCTTTGAAAATGCAGGTGAGAATTTTTAAAAGGGGCATTGCTGGTTCAGAAACCAATGTAGGACAGCAAGCATTGGGTCGATGGGCTAATGAGTTTTAAAAAATTATTTCATGGGACGTGGGCATCACTGGCAAGGGCGGCATTTGTGCCCAGAGCATTAGCTTACACATCTGGATTACTAATCCAGTGACAACCACTATGCCACTGCCTCGCCCTAAGTCAGGATACAGATGCAGAGTTTGGATGAGCTCATGTTTAAGAAGGGTGCAGGGTGGGAGGACGGCCAGGAAAGCAGTGGGATAGTCATTCTGGAGGTAACAAACTCACGGATTGGGGTTTCACCCAATGACTGGAGGCAGGGGCAAAGATGGACAATTTTAGAGATAGAAGGAGGCAGTCTTGGTGATGGAGAGGATATGAAATCAGAAGCACAGCTCAGGGCAAGTAGGAGGCCAAGGATGTGAACTGTCTGGTTCAGTGTCAGAGTGACCAGGGAGCAGCATAGAATTGGTAACTAGGGAATGAAGTTTGTGTTAAGTTTTTTTAAACAATACTTAATTGGTTGTAAAGTGCGTTGGGACATCCTGAAGGTGTAAAAAGCTCGATATAAATGCAAGTTCTTTCTTTATAATCTGTTAAAGTTGACCATTTTGTACAGTTTTCCTTTGGGATAAATGGGACATAAATGCATCTAAACTTGAGAGGATGGGTTCCATTTTGCATAGATAGGGTAGATAGGAAGAAACCTTTTCCCTTAGCGGAGGTGTCAATAACCAGAGGACATAGATGTAAGGTAAGGGGCAGGAGGTTTAGAGAGAATTTGAGGAATATCTTTTTCACCCAGAGAGTGGTTGGAATCTAGAACACACTGCCTGAAGGGGTGGTAGAGGCAGGAACCCTCACAACATTTAAGAAGTATTTAGATGAGCACCTGAAATGCCATAGCATACAAGGCTAGGGGCCAAGTGCTGGAAAACGGGATTATAATAAATAGGTACTTGATGGCTGGCATGGACATGATGGGCCGAAGGGCCTGTTTCTGCGCTGTATAACTCTAATGACTGACATATGGACCATCGAGCCTGCTCCGCCATTCAATACAATCATGGCTGATCTTGGGCTTCAATTCCACTTTCTTGCCCGCTCTCCATATCCCTCGATTCCCTGCGAGACCAAAAATCTATCTATCTATCTATCTATCTATCTATCTATCTATCCCAGCCTTCAACGTTTTCAATGATGCAGCATCCACAACCCTCTGGGGTAGAGAATTCCAAAGATTCATAAACCTCCGAGTGTAGTAAATTCTCATCTCAGTCCTGAATGATTCGCCCCTCATCCTGAGACTGTGTCCCCATGTTCTAGATTCCCTGACCAGTGGGAACAATTTCTCAGCTTCTACACTATCAAGCCCTTTCAGAATCTTGTATGTCTCAATTAGATCGCCTCTCATTCTTCAAAACACCAGAGAATATAGGCCCAAATTACTCAGCCTCTCATCATAGGACAACAGCCTCATTCCAGGGACCAATTTAGTAAATTTTCACTGCACTGCCTCCAGTGCAAGTATATCCTTCCTTAAATGTGGAGTCCAAAACTGCACACAGTATTCCATGTGTGGCCTCACCAAAGCCCTCAACAATTTTAGTAAGACTTCTTTATTCCTATACTCCAATCCCCTTGCAATAAAGGCCAACATGCCTTTTGCCTTCCTAATAGCCTGCTGCACCTTCATGTTAAGTCTGTGCGTTCCTTGTATGAATATCCCCAAAGTCTCTCTGAACAACACTTACCTGTTTCACACCTTTAAAAAAAATTCTGCTTTTCTATTTTTATGACCAGTGAACAACTTCACACTTTCCTACATTATACTCCATTTGCCATCTTGTTGCCCACTCATTTAACCTTCCTATATCTCTTTGCAGCCTCTCTATGTCCTCCCCGCAGCTTACCTTTCTACTGAGTTTTGTATCACCAGCAAACTTAGTTACATTGCTTTGTCTCTTCATCCAAGTCATTAATATAGAGTGTAAAAAGCTGGGGCCCCAGCACTGATCCTTGCAGCACCCCACTATTCACTGCCTGCCAACTTGAAAATGCCCCATTTATGCCCACTCTCTGCTTGCTGTCTGTCAACCAACCTTCTATCCACACTAATATATTTCCCCCAACACCATGAGCCCTTACCTTGCTTATTAATCTTTTATGTGGCACCTTATCAAATGCCGTTTGAAAATCCAGGTATACAACATCTACTGGTTCCCTTTTATCTACCCTACTAGTTAACATCCTCAAAAAACTCTAATAAATTTTTCATCAGGATCTTCCCTTAGTAAAACCATGCTGACTTGTTCTAATCATACTATGCTTTTCCAAGTGCAATGTTCAGACTTCTTTAATAATAGTTTCCAGCATCTTCCAAACGACTGATGTTCGGCTAACTGGCCTGCAGTTCACCGTTTTCTCTCTACTTCCTTTCTTGAAAAGCGGTGTAACATTTGCCAACTTCCAATCTGACGGGACCATTCATGAATCCAAGGAATTCTGGAAAATCACTGCCAACACATCCACTATCTCTGCAGCTATCTCTTTTAGAACCCTAGGATGTAGGCCATCTGGTCCTGCGGACTTGTCAGATTTTAGTCCCTCAAGTTTCTCCAATACTTTTTCTCGGCTGATATCAATATCCATAATTTCCTCACTCTTTTTAGCCCCTAGGTTACTGCCTATTTCTGGTATGGAACTTGCCTCTTCTACTGTGAAGACAGACACAAAATATTTGTTCAATGCCTCTGCCATTTCCTCATTCCCCATGATGATTTCTCCTGTCTCTGCGGCTAAGGGACCAACGTCTACTTTAACTACTTTTTTCCTTTTTATGTACTTATAAAAGCTCTGACAATCTGTTTCTATAGTGCTGGCTAGTTTACTCTCATTCTATTTTTTCCCTTTTTATCAACTTTTTGAGCGGCCTTTTGCTGGTTTCTAAAACACTCCCAATCCTCAGACTTGCTACTATTTTTTGCAACATTGTAAGGCTCTTTTTTTAGTCTATTATGCTCAACTTCATGAGTGAGCCACCGATGGGTCTTTCTTGATGAGTTTTTGTTTTTGAACGGAATCCTTGCACTTCATCAACAGAGCGTTAAAAATCTTTTAATATAATTTTAAACATCCATCCTGGTGTACAGACTTTTTGGGAAAAACATTGCAAGATTCAATGTCAGATTGAATGTCAGAGCCCCAAGATTACTTGTTTGCCTGCAATGGCAGATGGCAGTCTTCAGCCATTTGCACCAAGCAGCGAGGATGTCCTTGGATTCACTTTAATAGTTTATGCTGTGCATCACTACACCCAAATCTGCTAGATCTGCACAATTTCATAAAGAAATGCATTCTGTATATTGTAGACATAAATGTTAGTGCACACTTATACTACCATTCTTTCTCACTTTAAATTCATACAAATTTGGTGATTATTAACATTACATAAACTGCTTGTGCAATCTTCTGTCCTAATCCTGAACTAGCTTCGGTACAAAGAGGCAAATTGTCCTCAAATGTTCAACACAGAATTGAAACAGACACGAATGCACAATAATGGAGACTGTACTACTACTTCCTAAAATGTGTACAAATAATTTAAACAGCAATGTCAATCTCTGGTATAAGCAGTCTTTAAAAGTCCAATAGAGCCTTATATCTCTATATAAAAAAGATACAATGTAGCCAGCTGGTACCCAGTGAGTTGGAAGAAGAGGGATAAGTATGCCAAACACAACAACAACAAAGTAGAAGTAGACAATCCAACAGATTATCTGATATGGATGCAGTGGCCAGCTCCAGCCATTGGTCCTTGAGTGATGATGACAGTCCACTTTTGAAGTCCGTGCATTCCTCTCTGGTGCAGTTTTATTGCTGTTCTTATTGATGAAATTCATCTGCAAGATAATATTAAAAAGTCACTTCTGCAAGCAATATTTGCATCTCAAAATAGGTAGCAAAGCAGTACAGCTTATATAGTGCTACTGTCGAGCCATTCTGATTTACATCATTAAATTAGCTTTTTGTTTCAATGAGGCACTAAGGTGTGTATCATGATGTCTCATTGCCTACATATAAAGTTTAAATTCAATTTCTCATCATTTGCATGTCAGATTCATGATCTTTATTCATTCTTGGGATGTGGGCTTCATTGGCAAGGCTGGCGTTTATTGCCCATCCCTAGTTGCCTTTGCGAAGGTGGCAGAGGGAACTGCTTCAGTGTAGCAGTTTGATGCAACTGCGTGGCTTATGAGGCACACAATTGCCAGAAGGCAATTAAAGCCACATTTAGGCCAGCAGGTTTCCTTTCCTAGAAGATGTTGCTTTGTTAGCTATCACAGCTCTAGTTAATCTCTTAAAGGTCTCTGTACCTAAACTAGTACCCAACCCATCAGGAGATAGGAAAGCACTTTGAGAGCCCCATCCCCAGAACTTCACCACAAATAGTAGGAGAAAACACAAGGTCCTGAGTAAACAAGGGAGAACAGTCACATATCTCCACCCAGACCAATGAAACAAAACCAAACCCAATGAACTACAATGAGGCTATGAACTCTGTCAGACTTCCAACTGCTCTGCTTCATGTGAATTACACTGTGGACTCAATATTGCTCATTAATACTGTTGTGGGGAGATGGTGGAATAGGATGGATCACAACCGTTGAATATTTGATGCTAGCACAAAAGGGCTCCTTGAATATGCAGAAACTGAGACAGGGATCACCAGCCTTGACAGTCATCCATTAACACCAGGCACCAGGCAAAGCCAACTCCAGCACCCCACCATTGACAAGAGAATGACTGGATGGAAACAATGGAATTTCAAAGGAAAGTAGGAATCAAGAGAGGTTACAAGAACTCATTTTGAACACAGCGCTAGGGAAAAGGTATATACAACATTGCCCTTGCACATAGAGGGTGACAAATCCCAAGCGAAAAGTCTGCTAATGAACACAGGGCGGTAGGGACAAAGGAAACCTCAATACCTAATACACCATCAACATACCCTCTTATTTTTTTTTTGAGTGTGCGAGTGATTTATTTAAGTGCATGGCCCCTTTAAAGTATTTTGCGCAGTAACCTAAAGCGGCTGACTGGTGTGTGGCGTGCACGGGGACTTCTGGCTTGCTGCGCAATGTACAAGGAACACTGGGCACCTTGATGTTGACAGCATGCAAGCAATGCCAGACATATCCAAGCTCCTGCATATAAAGCACTAACATGGCTGAAATTTTAATTATCTCCCCAAATATCGCCAGTCTAAATCAAACGGATGGAAGAAAATCCGCAAGACTTCTGCAAGAGATCCACGTGACCCCTTCAAAATACACTAAACTCACAAAGGGCTTGGTGGGCCAAAAATAGGCAGTCACTCACTTATCCAAGAGTACAGGAGTGCCTATGCTGATTAACAAGCATTTCCCCTTCATTTTAGAGACCATTCCCAGAGCAAATGTGCACCGTATCTTAATAAGGAGGCCAATTGAGCTCATCACAATATTCAACATCTATGCCCCACACAAGAATGCTCTCAGTCCTCACTTCAGCATTCCTTCACTTTCCCCACATATGGAAAGCATAGCATTAATGGGAGGAGACTCTATCTCCAGTTGGACAAGTTCCTAGCAGTTATGGGGCACCCAGGAAAAGTTACCAATACAGTCTGAGTGCAATGACCTAGGCCATGTAGATATATGGCAAGTCAAGCAAACCGTAAGAGATTTTACTCAAATCCACACAAAATCAATTCCAGAATCAACTACACGCCAGGATTGGGAGACATGATTACAGACAGACACTTCAGTGCAGTAGTGAGGGGAGTGCAGCATTGTCAGTTGTGCTGTCTTTCATCTGGAATGTTTACAGTGAGGCTGTGCGTGCAGTAGTAGACATAAAAGATCCCACTATTTGAAGAGGAGTAAGGGAGCTTTCTAGGTGTTCTGTATAAGAGACAAAGGATAGTGTATGAATAGCCAAAAAGGGTCAGATAGAAAGGGAAGCATGAAAAACCAGCAAGTCAGAGCAGGTTCCAATGACCTAGGAGACTGGTGGAAAAAAAAGCAGACCACTGGAGGTGCACAGACCACCCAACCAATACTATAATTCCCTTTCTACAATCCCTCTTTAGCCATTCGCACACGGTGTCTTGTAAATTTCTTAGATTTGTCTCGTTATACCATTTTTGTTTCCTGCTATTATTACTTTGTCCATTTAATAGTTTCCTGTTCCCCACCCAAACCCTTCACAGTTCATTGTGTTCTTTCCCCTTCCACTTGTTCTGTTCCACTTTAAATGCTGTTTATCTTTAATATCTTCCAGTCCTGAGGAAAGGACTTATATCTGAAATACCGAGTGACCGACTTAATACTACACATGCTGCCTTACCTTCTAAGTATTCTCAACATTTCTGTTCCGTTTTCTGATTTCCAGCATTTGCAGTATTTTGCTAAAGGGATTTGCAGACTTGTATGCCTGTGTTCCAGAACATCACACAGTAAACGTCTTGCCATTTTACCAACTTCCTCCTCTCCCAAGCTACCCAGGGAACTGTACAGGTGCTGCACTCTTAATCCCAGCCAAGAATATCTAAGTGATAATATAATATGGTCCAGATTTTGCTGTCAAAATAAAGGTGAGGCCAACGGTGCTTGTATTCATTAATGCATAAATGGTACAGCAACTTCAAGCAAGGAGATGCATGGTTAAAATGCGAAAATCCCAAACTTGCTGTCCAAGATGTGTTGCTCCACTGTTAGCTCCATGAGATCAGCATTTTGCCGTCTGCTTCACCACCGATGAGCATCAAATGTTGTGAAGTTGCGAGATAAGCTTTCCACAGAAAGTTAGCGCTTGTAACTTCAAGTGCAAGTACTGTTTTAATGACATGATAATTGTTAATTACTGCTAATTACTGATAATTGTTAATTACTGCAACCTTTCTGGCAATGAAAATTACCCATTACAAATGTTGAGTCTCAGTCCTTCAGGTATTAATTGTTGTTTACATTTTTTATTTTTAAAATCTCCATTTTTTACTTTATTAAAAAAAAGTTTCCTTTCTGCCTCTTTTCTCTCTCTATCTAATTTTTCTTTCTCTTTCTGCACCTGATTTAGCATTAAATTCACCTAATCTAATTTACACATCCTTCTCAGTCCTTGCGCTGTTAATTTCATAATCCTTCAATCTGTTTGGTTAAAAACATATCCTATTGGTTGCTCTGTTCACTCAATGCCCCTCACTCTGCTCAGGTTCCAGACGTCCTGTTTCCCTTGCTATGTTATTGGATTACATTTTCAACAATTTAGTGGGCAAAATTTTTTGAGCTGAAGGGTGCAGTGACAGGTCTAACTAACAGCCAACCTTATTAGATGCCTTGCTACAGCAAAATCTGGTCCCATTGCCTCTAGTCGAGGAGGCCCAGGAACAGAAAGCTAGCGGAGTTCTACAGCACCCAATTCCCAAATTGACATCTTTTTTGACTGGAACATTTGCACCACTTTGAGATGACTAGCATCCTTCCAGATACTTCCAAGATTGTCTCAATCATCACATATTACAAAACCTATTAAGACATCATCCTTTGTTCTTCCCAACTTGCAGCTTGGTTCAGTGTTAGCTCGCTTGCCTCTAAATCAGGTCATACATTCAATCGCACCCCAGGATTTCATCACATAATCTACACTAACATTTCAGTGTAAAACATGTCACAAAAGTTGTTTGTGTGTCTTTAAGACTGAGAAAAAGGATTTCTCTGAGAACAGTGAATGCTGAACTGAATGGGGCAATTGCAAGGCAATCTGTTTTTCCAAGCCACTCAACAGAGAGAAATGACTGTCACACGACTGGCTGCTGGAGATTTTTTAGTTTCGCTTTTGACAAGGAGAGACCAGTTTGGGCTGGAAATTGTTTTTGGAAACTAGAAAGAGACCTCTCTCTGAAAGAAAAGCAAAAGACCAGTTGCTGCTGGAAACGTGGGGTTTGCAGACCAGAAAAAGAACTCCCCGAGTTGAATGCGTGTCTCTTTTGTGTAAAAAAGGAATCTTACATTTAAGGTGTGGTTTTGACCTGTCTGACGAGAGAGGGGAGAAGATCCTTGGAGAGAGAAGACCCAAAGAGAATCACTGTTTTGGAGAAAGGCTCCTTTGCGGACAGGAGGCCTTGCATTGTTAAGGTGGAAAGATTCCTGTTGTCTCGAGTTGTAGGGCTGAAGGAGTTTACAGTGACAAGGAGAGGTGAGACCACGGAGGGATATGAACATGAGGATGAGAATTCTAAAATTGAGGTGCTAGTGGACTGGGAGCCAATGTAGGTCAGCGAGCACAGGGGTAATGGGTAAATGGGATTTGCTGTGGAGAAAAATAAAAGGACAGGAAAACACTGGCTGGTCCATCAAGCCTGCCCCATACTGGCATGATGCAACTTATGTATATATATATATATATATATATGTTGCATCATGCCAGTATGGGGCAGGCTTGATGGACCAGCCAGTGTTTTCCTGTCCTTTTATTTTTCTCCACAGCAAATCCCATTTACCCATTACCCCTGTGCTCGCTGACCTACATTGGCTCCCAGTCCACTAGCACCTCAATTTTAGAATTCTCATCCTCATGTTCATATATATATCATGACCCCCATCTGCCTCCCCCAACAGGAAAACCCCATGTGGAAAACTGAAAGGATTAAGAATCACTTCTCGCAGATGAATTGCCTTCTGTGATGCTTTGCAAAAATTGGATTAATGTAATATTCCAAACCTGAGGTGACTTTACAGTTAAGAAAAATAGATTTAAAAAACATTTGGGATATATTTAGCAGTATGCATATTGAGGCGCTATGGCGTTGGAAGGATGAATGAGAACGGGCAGAGACTGCTTGAGTTGTGTACCTATCATAACCTCTGCATCACCAACTCGTTCTTTCACACTAAACCCTGTCATCAGGTTTCATGGAGGCACCAAAGATCGCGTCGTTGGCACCAGCTAGACCTCATTGTCACAAGGCGAGCCGCCTTAAACAGTGTTCAAATCACACGCAGCTTCCACAGTGCGGACTGCGACACCGACCACTCCCTGGTATGCAGCAAGGTTAGACTCAGACCAAAGAAGTTGCATCATTCCAAGCAGAAAGGCCACCCACGCATCAACACGAGCAGAATTTCTCACCCACAGCTGTTACAAAAATTTCTAAATTCACTTGTAACAGCCCTTCAAAACACTCCCACAGGGGATGCTGAGACCAAGTGGGCCCACATCAGAGATGCCATCTATGAGTCAGCTTTGACCACCTATGGCAGAAGTGCGAAGAGAAATGCAGACTGGTTTCAATCTCATAATGAAGAGCTGGAACCTGGTCATAGCCGCTAAGCGCATTGTACTGTTGAACTACAAGAAAGCCCCCAGCGATTTAACATCCACAGCACTTAAAGCAGCCAGAAGCACTGCACAAAGAACAGCCAGGCGCTGCGCAAACGACTACTGGCAACACCTATGCAGTCATATTCAGCTGGCCTCAGACACCGGAAACATCAGAGGAATGTATGATGGCATGAAGACAGCTCTTGGGCCAACCATCAAGAAGATCGCCCCCCTCAAATCTAAATTAGGGGACATAATCACTGACCAACGCAAGCAAATGGACCGCTGGGTTGAGCACTACCTAGAACTGTACTCCAGGGAGAATGCTGTCACTGAGACTGCCCTCAATGCAGCCCAGCCTCTACCAGTCATGGATGAGCTGGACATACAGCCAACCAAATCGGAACTCAGTGATGCCATTGATTTTCTAGCCAGTGGAAAAGCCCCTGGGAAGGACAGCATTACCCCTGAAATAATCAAGAGTGCCAAGCCTGCTATACTCTCAGCACTACATGAACTGCTTCGGCCTGTGCTGGGACGAGGGAGCAGTACCCCAGGACATGCGCGATGCCAATATCATCACCCTCTATAAAAACAAAGGTGACCGCGGTGACTGCAACAACTACCGTGGAATCTCCCTGCTCAGCATAGTGGGGAAAGTCTTTGCTCGAGTCGCTCTGAACAGGCTCCAGAAGCTGGCCGAGCACGTCTACCCTGAGGAACAGTGTGGCTTTCGTGCAGAGAGATCGATTGTTGATATGCTGTTCTCCCTTCGTCAGATACAGGAGAAATGCCGTGAACAACAGATCCCCCACTACATTGCTTTCATTGATCTCACCAAAGCCTTTGACCTCGTCAGCAGACGTGGTCTCTTCAGACTACTAGAAAAGATTGGATGCCCACCAAAGCTACTACGTATCATCACCTCATTCCATGACAATATGAAAGGCACAATTCAACATGGTGGCTCCTCATCAGAGCCCTTTCCTATCCTGAGTGGCGTGAAACAGGGCTGTGTTCTCGCACCCACACTTTTTGGACTATTCTTCTCCCTGCTGCTTTCACATGCGTTCAAGTCCTCTGAAGAAGGAATTTTCCTCCACACAAGGTCAGGCGGCAGGTTGTTCAACCTTGCCCGTCTAAGAGCGAAGTCCAAAGTACGAAAAGTCCTCATCAGGGAACTCCTCTTTGCTGACGATGCTGCTTTAACATCTCACACTGAAGAGTGCCTGCAGAGTCTCATCGACAGGTTTGCGTCTGCCTGCAATGAATTTGGCCTAACCATCAGCCTCAAGAAAATGAACATCATGATGCAGGACGTCAGAAATGCTCCATCCATCAATATTGGCGACCACGCTCTGGAAGTGGTTCAAGAGTTCACCTACCTAGGCTCAACTATCACCAGTAACCTGTCTCTAGATGCAGAAATCAACAAGCGCATGGGAAAGGCTTCCACTGCTATATCCAGACTGGCCAAGAGAGTGTGGGAAAATGGCGCACTGACACGGAACACAAAAGTCCGAGTGTATCCGGCCTGTGTCCTCAGTACCTTGCTCTATGGCAGCGAGGCCTGGACAACATATGTCAGCCAAGAGCGACGTCTCAATTCATTCCATCTTCGCTGCCTCCGGAGAATACTTGGCATCAGGTGGCAGGACCGTATCTCCAACACAGAAGTCCTCGAGGCGGCCAACATCCTCAGCTTGTGCACACTATTGAGTCAGCGGCGCTTGAGATGGCTTGGCCATGTGAGCCGCATGGAAGATGGCAGGATCCCCAAAGACACATTGTACAGCGAGCTCGCCACTGGTATCAGACCCACCGGCCGTCCATGTCTCCACTTTAAAGACGTCTGCAAACACGACATGAAATCCTGTGACATTGATCACAAGTCGTGGGAGTCAGTTGCCAGCGTTCACCAGAGCTGGCGGGCAGCCATAAAGACAGGGCTAAAATGTGGCAAGTCGAAGAGACTTAGTAGTTGGCAGGAAAAAAAGACAGAAGCGCAAGGCGAGAGCCAACTGTGCAACAGCCCCGACAAACAAATTTCTCTGCAGCACCTGTGGAAGAGCCTGTCACTCTAGAATTGGCCTTTTATAGCCACTCCAGGCGCTGCTTCACAAACCACTGACCTCCTCCAGGTGCGTATCCATTGTCTCTCGAGATAAGGAGGCGAAAGAAAGATGCATATTGAGGCACATTTGCCTTTTGGAGCTTGTAAAAAGCAATTACCACACTTAAATTTGGAGCTGGTTATACTTTCATTTTCAACCCTCCCACAATCTCCTTTATTTTTGCGCCTTCCTAAAAAAAACTTCCCACCATGCTGTCACGCAAGGCAGTGAAGTAACTCAAGTCCTAAATCTCTCGTCAGTGACACTTCAATCCTCAAAAGGTGATGAGAAAATACCGTGATTTGTGTATCAGCTTTTCTCCTCCCTAACTTACAATTTGCACCAAAAGTCAATAGTTGCTATAAGTATGTGGACCACGCTATTCAGGTTGCTCTCAAAACAGGTTTGAATCCATCATATTATTGTCCCCCTAAAGGCACAATTCTGTACTTGGGACAGATTCAGAGAGAAAAATTCTGTTATCTGAAACAACTTCCACACAGCCTCTCTTTCACGTCCCTTTTAAAACAAATTATTACACAGTACAAACAACTTTTAGTGGTATGATGACCTCATTTTTTCAACTTAAGTATTTGCTATATAGAATGTTAGATGAATATGAATGGAAAAGAATAAACACAGTAATGTCACCATCGCACTGAAAGTGATGAATATGTGGCTTCTCAATGTGAATTCTTAAAAATCAAGTATGCCTCTTAAATAAATATTAATTTTAGAACTTGTAAATACATAATCTGTAATAGTAGTTATGGCTAGATGACTATGCCTTTAAAATGTTACAGTTCTATTAAGTATGGCAAATAGCTAAATATTTCTGAATTATAACTTAACATTCTTGGGTTTATTTCAGTCTGATGATTTTTTTCTTCAATGCAGTTGAACACTGCTAACATTGTCAGGGATACTGCCAATGAGGAGTTGTGGATCCCTAGACAGTTAAACCAGCAAAACTACTGTCCATCCATCGCTCCAGACATAAAGTCAGGGTCATCATTGTTAAATCCGAACAACTTCTTCAAACTACTTAGTCTAGTGTGGTTTGGCAAGCACACTCCAGCTGATAAAATAGATGGAAGAAAATTGTAATTTTTTTTTTTGCAAGTTTAGTTTTTGATTTTTAAGTTTAAAATCTCTCACAATGTATGCAATGCTGACAAGACTGAATTTATTATCCATCCTTAGTTGGCCAGAAATGATTGGCCTTCTTCTTAAACTGCTGCAGTACTTGTGCTGACAGTGCTCTCAAAATGGTATTAGGTAAGAAATTTCAGGATATTGACCCAGTGAAGAATGAATAATATGTCCAAATCAGGATTGAGAGAGACTTGGAGGTGATGAAGCTCCCAAGACACTGTTGCTCTCGACTTACTTGTGGAAAAAACGGTGGAGCATAGCGATGTTGTCAAAGTAACCTTTAGCGAATTTCTGCAGTGCACCCTGTAGGACATACATACTGCAGCTACAGTGTGCTACTCTCTCCAGAAGCATTACCGCACCTTATCTCAAAGATGTTCTACTCCGCAGTTTCATTTCATCCTTTGTCTTATCTGATGCATTAACAAAAACTTTTTTCTTCCTTTCAGGTGTTAAGGAAAGCAAACTCCAGCAGCTGATGGGGACAAATGCCCCTCCAGATCCTTCTTCCCCCTTCACTTCCCTCTGACCCCACCACTTCTGATCTGACCCCTTGCTGTGTATTCACTATACCCTCTGACCTTCCCCTCTCTGATGCTGAACGTTCTGTAGTCAGCAAAAGACTCAGTTTTATCCCTTTACACGCCCACCTGAATGAATTTCGTGCTCGGCTTGACGTTGAGCTCTTGTTCCGTCGCCTTCGCCTCCAGGCTCACTTAGTTGACCAGGTGTCCTCCCCCCAACCAGCAGACCCATTCACCCACCTCCAGCATTCTCCCTCCACCTGGACCCCTTCCTCTGTTATCCACTCTTGATCTCCTCATTGAAAACTGTCGGTGAGACATCGGCTGTCTCAATTTCTCTGACCCCTCACTCACTCTAACCTGTCTTCCTCTGAACTTGTTGTACTCCGTTCTCTCAGGACTAACCCGACATTGTCACCAAACCTGCCAAGGATGGTGCTGCTGTTGTCTGGCATACCAACCTCTACCTTGCAGAGGCTCAGCGCCAACACTCAGACACTTCTTCCTACCTCCCCCTGGACCATGACCCCACCGCCAAACATCAAGCTACTGTCCACAGAACTGTCACTGACCTCATCTCCTCTGGAGCACTTCCCTTTGCATCTTAAAACCTCATTGTCCCACAACCCCAGACAGCCAGCTTCTACCCCCTTCCTAAAATCCACAAACAGGACTGTCCCGGCATTGTTTCAGCCTGTTCCTGCACCACTGAACTTATTTCTTCCTAGTGTGACTATTGTTTCTCCCTTGGTCCAGTCTCATCCCACCAACATCCGTGACTCCTCTGATGCCCTACGTCATTTTGACAATTTCCAGTTTCCTGGCCCCAATTGCCTCCTTCACTATAGACGTTCAATCTCTTTACACCTCTATCCCACTCCAGGACGGTTTGAGGGCTCTCTGCTTCCTCCTTAAACAGAGGCTCAACCAGTCCCCATCTACCACCACCCTCCTCCGCCTGGATGAACTTGTTCTCACATTGAACAACCACTCCTTCAACTCCACTCACTTCCTTCAAGTAAAAGGTGTTGCAATGGGCACCTGCATGGGTCCTAGTTATGCCTGTCTTTTTGTGGGATATGTCAAACATTTCTTGTTCCAGTCCTACTCAGGCCCCCCTCCCCCAACTCTTTTTCCGGGACTTTGATGACTGTATTGGTGCAGTTTCCTGCTCCCATCGCGAACTGGAAAATTTTATCAACTTTGCTTCCAATTTCCACCTTTCTCTTACCTTTACATGGTCCATCTCCAACACTTCCCTTCCTCGACTTCCCTGTCTCCATCACTGGGGATAGGCTGTCTATTAATATTCATTATAAGCCCACCGACTCCCACAGCTACCTCGACTACACTTCTTCACACCTGCCTTCTGTAAAGGACTCCATTCCATTCTTTCAGTTTTTCCGTCTCCGACACAGTTGCTTTGATAATGCAACCTTCCATGACAGTGCTTCTGATATGTCGGATATAATCCTCAACTGAGGATTCTCCCCCACTGTGGTTGACAGGGCCCTCAATCGTATCCGGCCCATTTCCCGCACCTCTACCCCCTCCCCTCCCTCCCAGAACCGTGACAGGGTTCCCCTTGTCCTCACTTTCCACCCCACCAGCCTCCAGATCCAAGGATCACCCTCTGCCATTTCCGCCACGTCCAACGTGATGCCACTACCAAACGTATCTTCCTCTCCCCTTCCTCGTCAGCATTCTGAAGGGATCGTTCCCTCTGCGACACCCTGGTCTGCTCCTCCATTACCACCAACACCTCGTCCCCTTCCCATGCAATCGCTGGAGGTGTAATATCTGCCCTTTTATCTCCTCTCTCCTCACTATCCAAGGCCCCAAACACTCCTTTCAAGTCAAGCAGTGATTTACTTGTACTTTTCAATTTAGTATACGGTATTCGCTGCTCACAATGTGGTCTCCTCTACATTGGGGAAATCAAACGCAGATTGGGTGACCGCTTTGCGGAACACCTCTGCTCAGTCCGAAAGCATGACCCCGAGCTTCCAGTTCCTTGCCATTTCAACACCCCCCACCCCCCCCCACCTGCTCACATGCCCACATATCTGTCCTGGGATTGCTGCAGTGTTCCAGTGAACATCAACACAAGCTCGAGGAACAGCATCTCATTTACCGATTAGGCATGCTACAGCCTGCTGGACTGAACATTGAGTTCAATAATTTCAGTGCATGATGGGCCCCCCCTTTTTATTTGTAGTTATTTTTTATTTTTTACTTGTTATTTTTATTTTATTTTAGTTTGTTTCATCATTCATTTTTTTTTTAAACCATGTGCCTGCCCACTGATTTTTTTTTCATGTTTGTGCTTTGTGCCAGGGCTGTTCGTTTTTCTGTCCATTAACACCCTCTCTGCATTAATGCTTTGTCTTTCAGCACACCATTAACATACTGTTTGCCTTTGCTGCATGACCTTCTTGTCAGTTATTATCTGTGACTCTGTCCTATCAACACCTTCCCTTTTGTTACATCTTGCCCCACCCCTGCTTTATTTGCTTAAAACCCATTACATTTCTAACCTTTTCCAGTTCTGATGAAAGGTCACTGGCCTGAAACATCAACTCTGCTTCTGTCTCCAGATGCTGCCAGACCTGCTGAGTATTTCCAGCATTTCTTATTTTTATTTTAGTCATTATAGCATTGTGTGTTACTGGAGTTCATAACAATCATTATCATTGCATTTAGAAAATCATAGTATGATCAGAGAGGGTGAACGACAGGGAAATCACGTGATAAATTTACTAGTTTTTTTTTTTGAGGCTATAACTAGGAGATTAGTTAAAGGGGAGCCAGTAGATGTAGCATACTCGGATTTCCAAAAGGCATTTGATAAAGGTGCCACACAAAAGATTAATACATAAGATATGAGCTCATGGAGTTGGGGTAATATATTAGCATGGATGGAGGATTAGTTAATGGACAGGAAGATGACAGTAGGGATAAACTGGGCATTTTCAAGTTGACAGGCTGCAACCAGTGGAGTGCCATAAGAATCAGTGACTGGGCCCTCGACTAGTTACAATCTATATTAATGACTTGGACAAAGAGTAATGTATTCAAGTTTGTGGACCATACAAAGCTAGGTGGGAATGGATGCTGTGAGGACACAAAGAGGCTGTAAAGATATATAGAGACGTGGCAACAAGGAGGCAAATGGAGTATAATATGGGGAAGTGGGGGGTTATTCACTGGTAGTAAGAATAGAGTAGAATATATTTGAAAAGGCACAAAACTTTTTAATGTTGATGTTCAGAGTCTTGGATGCATTCATACAAGGAACGCAGAAAGTTAGCATGCAGGTACAGCAAGCAATTAGGAAGGCAAATGGCATGTCGGCTTTTATTGCAAGGGGACTGGAGTCTTGCTACAATTGTATAGGGCTTTGGGGGAGATCACACCTGGAGTACTAGGCACAGTTTTGGTCTCCATATCTAAGGAAGGATATACTTCTCTTGCCTTGGAGATAGGGATAGGCACCACCATATTTCACCACGGATATGTGACTAAATTATTGACTCAGCCATGGACATGGGGGCAATTAAGCTGTGTATAAAGTGTACAGCCAATCTAATGCCATCAAAACACAGTCCGATTTAAAACACATTTTTCCCGAGAAATAAAGTAGTTAAGCACACAAACATCAATGGAGAGCAGCACAACTGTATTAGCTAGGTAGCAAGCAAAGTAGTATGCAATTCCAATTGCTTTTGTTGACAGAATAGAGCTAGCTACATCATGTTATGGGGTGGTAGATGGACCTGATCGGATGACATCACACTGTGGCAGGAGTGCAAATTCATTCAATAAACTATGAAACTCAAGAGAGGATTGTTATTGTGGTCATTGAGGTGAGGCAACAGAAAAATTGGCAATTGAAAAATCAGCAATAGGAAAACAGACCATTTCTCACACTGCTGTTGTCACAAGACAATTTAACTCGGGCTGGTCGCTGTTCAGCTTCTTCATCTGCTCGTAATATGTATCTGAAGACAGGGCAGCCAGCTAAAGGGCAGTGATCTCCAAATCCAGAGAATTTATAGGGTGAAGCAGACGGTACTTCAGAACAGCCATGTAAAACAGAAAAGCAGAGTAGGACTGGAAGGGACAGAGATTAACGTTAGGTAGCCAAAACTCGTCAATTCATCTTGACAGGCTGTTAAGCCAGGTTCTATATTCCAAAATACAGAAACAATGTCATTTGCTCACCAAAGCTAGTGACAAAATTAGATAAAAAGCAATTATAAATAAAGAGCACCTTTCAGTTCCTCCGATAAAGCGATTCTCTTAAATTCACTTATGCCTATATCTCAGTCTATCACTGTCTATTCAAATTCTGACAAGATAATTATTAACAAAATGCTTTTCTGCAAAAAGTTGAGCGGTTGTTACAGCATGTATTATTCCGTTACAAAATGTTTAGTCACTATCTGTAAGACTGTCCTTCAGAATAACCAATTTATGTCCAAGCCAAATCTATTACTTGTTAGCAAAGGTCCACTCTTAACGTAATGTAATTATATGATACAGACAACTTTTGTATGACATTGGCCACTCAGGTTATCTGCCCTCAAACTGGATAGTAAATGATGCACACTGCAGTTACTGATCTTTGACATACTGGTAAAACGTGTCCTTTAACTGATTTTTCTGTTGCGAATTGGATTAATGACTATTTCTAACATAGTCATTGAAGCATAATAATTTATTACTATGTCTTCCTTGACAGTTTTCAAAACTGCAAATGCACCATAAATTTTGTTAAGGAATCACAGACAGTTTGTCATAGATTAAGGTTTATTAAAGCTAGCTGTTACATTGTATTTACTAACTATCGTATATGGATCAGCAGTATCCTGTTTTTGCCAATATCACTCAGCCCCAGTACACCATACTGTTGTATTCATGAGGAACTTAGAGTGCTGATTTCTGGAGATGCCTTGGATTTTCTTGTCTGTTTTCCCCTTAATACAAGTTCTGGAACACTGCAAGGTTGTTTCCTCTGGCTGGGGAAATCTAGAACACAGGGAACAGCCTCAGGATAAGGGGTTGATCATTTAGGACTGAGACGAAAATAAATTTCTTCACTCAGAGGCTTGTGAATCTTTGGAATTCTCCACTCCAGAGGGTTGTCACATTTGATCCCAAGATGAGCTTCCAACCACATCTTCATGCCATCACTTAGACCGCCTATTTCCACCTCCACAACATCACCTGACTTTGCTCATCTCAGCTCATCTGCTGCTGAAACCCTTACTCATGCCTTCGTTACCTCTAGATTTGACTATTCCAATTGACTTCTGGCTGGTCTTCCATATTCTACCCTCTGTGAACTTGAGATCATCCAAAACTCTGCTGCCCATGTCTCAACTCGCACCAAGTCTTGTTCACTTATTACCCGTGCTTGCTGACCTACATTGGCTCCCAGTCAAGCAACGTCTTGATTTTAAAATTCTCAAATCCCTCCATGACCTTGCCTATCCCTATCTCTGTAATCCTCTGAGGTATCTACGCTCCTCTAATTCTGGCCTCTTGAGCATCCCCGAGTTTAATCTCTCTAACATTGGTGGCTGTGGCTTCAGCTGCCTAGGCACTAAGCTCTGGAATATTCTCCCTATACCTCTTTGCCTCTCTCTCATTTTCCTCCTTTAAGACACTCTTTAAAACCTACCTCTTTGGGTTATCTGACCTAATATCTCCTTATATAGCTTGATGTCATATGTTTTATAATGTTCCTGTGAAGCGTCTTGGGACGTTTTATTACGTTAAAGATGCTATATAAATATAAGTTCTTGTTTTTGTGGATGCTTCATCATTGAATATATTCAAGGCTGGGAAAGACAGATTGTTGATCTCTCAGAGAATCAAGGGATATGGGGAGTGGGTGGGAAAGAGGAGCTGAGGCAGAAAATCAGCCATGATTGTAGCAGGATAGGTTCGAAGGGCCTAATGGTCTACTCCTGCTCCCACTTGTTATGTTCTTTGTTTAAAGTGCATGAATTAATAATCCTTGTTCTATATTGTACACTTTGACCATTTAAGTTCTAGTTACTGAGTCTTTGTAAACAGTTTTTCAGACCAGAATCCTAGACCAGAGAAGCTCTACAAAGGAATGCTAGGGCTTTACATTTTATCCTTTTTTTCCTGTAACATAGAGACGAGCTTTGCTAACTTGCTTTACATTCAAGCATAGAAATCATCACATGTAAAATGGGCTATAGTCCTCGATATATCAAGAAATTTCACATGTACCAATTGCATATAAATCACTTTCTCAATGCACCAGTAGTAATACATTTGTACATATCATTGGTTGGGTCAAGTTAGAGCATTGGAGAACGTTTAGAGTACCCCACTACAGAAAGGGCACATTAAAGAACTAAAGAGTGTACAACGCAGACTCCTAATAATTATGTAATGGTTAGGAAACTAGTTATGAAGAGAAACCCGAGATACTGGGACATTTCACTCCAGCAGAGAAGGTTTCCAAAATTATTAGGGGTTGATAAGGTGAATAGGTAAAGTCTATTTCCTCTAGTCGGAGAGTCAGTGTTGAGGGGTTAAAATTGTCAGAGCTCAAGGAGAGGGTTTGCGGAAATTATTTTATTCAGAGTTATTGGAGCATAGTATGTTTTGCCACTGGGAGTGGCTGAGGCAGAGTTCATTGTATCTTTTAAAGGAAAGTTTGGATGAATATTTGAAGCAGGGGAAGATACAGGGCTATAGGGGGAGAGCAGGGCAGTGGAATTTTTTTTTGTCAAGAAAACCTGCTATATGAAAGGAGGATTTTTTAATTCATCAATTGTAAACCTACATTAAACTTTTAACAAAACAGAGCTGTAATCCTATAGTTAACTTTTAAAAAAAAGCTGGCTGCCAAGATTGCCACCACAATTTGCATTTGAACACTTTGCACATTCCAAGGCAACAAAGAGGACACATGTCTGATGAGCCTGTACCCAAAACAATGGCTTGCTCTATTGATTGAACTACCTGAGATTGCTTTAATTAGCAACAGATTCAAAGCCATCCTGGGATATTAACATTGAAAGGGCGAAAGGAAGAGATTGAAATTCCTAAACGTGAATCTCTTTAGGAGGCATCAGAGAATACACTGAGACAGTCATGTGACCATTTGTCCATCTCTGTCAAAGCTGAGAGTTTCCTTTGGTCAAAGCAGACAAGCCAGTGACTCAGACTGGGCAGAAGCCAGAAGGGCTGTCTCTCTGTCTCCAGAAGGCCTGGTGGGGCATGCAAAGCCTAGCTGCCGGTTGCTAGACCCAAGACAAAGACATCAGGGGAAGAAAGCCACTAACAATTCTGCCTCCAAGAAAACCCTGAACCAGGTGGCCCAGCAAAAGACTTCAAGAACACAACTCGAGTTGGAAGACAACGGAATCACCCAACCCCACAGACTGTGTATTAATTTTTATTTGTTCTGGACTTTAATCCAACCACAATCTACTCCTGATCACTCTGTAATCTGTGTGTGTGAGATTCTCATGTGAGTGTGTGCGTTAATGTGTAGCGTAATTTTATTATTTTGTTTAGATTAAGCATAATAAACTCACCTTTTTCTTGTTTAAACTCAAGAAAACCTGTCTGATTGTTTTTTTTACGATCATAACAAAGGTAAAAGGTAAAACGCTCACTGAACTGGTAAGCACATCCATGGTTTAGAAAGGAATAAACCCTGTTGAGGTCAAAGAGGAAGGACAAGAGGGGAGCCTTGTGACCCCTCCTCGCCTGGACATAACAGATGGCTCTAGCAAAGACATGATGGGCCAAATGGCAACCTTCTCTGCTGTAAACATTTGTTTGCTGATCTACTTGCACATCATTTTTTTTTGCTGTATTTGAATAAAATTCATCTGCATCTATTACAGTATTTTCCTTTGGGTAGCTGACACTTATCTTTCAGTAGTCAGGACGGTTGGGGTTGGGGGGGTGGAGGGTTTTCTCACTATTTACATAGTGATCTCTACTCTGCATCCACAAGTTTGTATAAATATGAAGTAAAATTATCTCTGCTCAACTGAAATTATGTCAGCCATGACTCAGTGGTAACACTCTTGCAACCGTGTCTGAAGGTTGTGGGTCCAAATCCCATTTCAGGGACTTCAGCATAAAATCTAGGCTGACACTTCACTGAAGTACTGACTGAGCTTTGTTACACTGTAGGACGTGTCCTCATTCGGATGAGGCATTAAGCTTTGTGTTTCATCAGCTTTGTGTTTCAGACAAACTCCCCAAAACTTCAAGAATGTGCTCCTTTCCTTGGAACTGTAGCCAAGGTTCGTCAACATCCCTGGATTTCACCAACAAAACCTGTTTGGTAACGGTGATTTAGGTGCTGGATAATCTTATGCCACAATATTTCTATTCAGTCTTCAAAAGCAAATAGAAAGATTGCTTAATAATGTGAATCAATTTATTAAACATTGAACGGGAAAATAGTGACATAACACTGATCTATTTATGTGGGACGATGATCTAAATGACTTGGTGTGGTTAAATAGCAGATAGCAACTCTAAGATATCATCTAATCTCTTGTGCTCAAGAACGATACAGGATTCCTTAAGTCTACAGTAATTCTAAACTATTAAATTCTTTATCTGAAGGCTCTCAATTTAACTGTCAAACCAGAAAGGATTCTTCAGCTTGTTATTTTTCTTTTGAGGAAATCAATTAACCTCTCCCGAGAACCAGCCAACTACTAAGCAAGAAGCGTTTTTAAAATCTAATTGGAAGAGTGTAGCTGGGCATGTCTGTGATTTCAATAGTAAGAATCTCAGATTCAACAAAGATTCAACAGTTGATAAAATAGAAAGTGAACCAATCCAAAAGTCTATAGGTATTTTAAACGGAGTCAGATTGCCTTCAAAACTTATTGCTAGAGATAATCTGACACTATGCAGTAGAATAAGAATTTGATTAGTTGCCAGTTTAGAACTTTCTGTGCAAAACTGAGATCTAAAGTCATTGTACCAGAATAACTAATTAAATATATATCCTTGTCAATTAGTGACCTATAATGAAATGCTGCACTTATAAATAATGTTCACCAGTAGCAGCTACATGGAGCAGTAAATAGGTACAAGTTTTACATTCTGCTTTGGTTTGAAAGAACACAGCAATGCAACGATGCATTAGGTTTTAGGAGTGAAAGGCCCAGAATTCTTTTATGCAAACTGTTAGTCAGATCAAAAGCATGATGTTTTTCGACACAGTTTTAGACAACCAAACCAACGGACCAAGTTACATGTAGGTGAAGGTTTTTCTTATTCAAACATTTCAAAATAATTCGTTTTACTTCTTGTTCTGTACTATTTCTCACAAAAGGTTTTCTGCACTTGTAACATTCTAGTGGAAGATTAGCTGCTACAACGATGGTGAACATTAACCATTTCTACCAAAAACACAAAACCTATTGATCAGCAAAGAAGAGTAGCATAATCTGTACCTTCCAATATATACAATCTTTTCACAGTTCAAGTGTTTTACATGTTTTAAAACATATCTCAATGTTCAACAAAACTGGATCTCATTCCCTGCCATGTCACTCACAGGCCTCAAACTCAGAAAGCTTACCTTAGGACAGTATTATGGTTGTGAAGAGGATGGGAGACAAATCCCATACAACTAAATGGAAATAGGCACAATGAAAGTCTGTTTGATGGGAACAGTGGGCATAAAAAGGAAAATATCTAACTCAATTACAAGACATGGATAGTAATTGCAAAGTGTGGAACAACATTGGAGGAGTGACAAAGTTTCAACAACTACTCACTTAGAAAACAGGAGAAAAAAAATAAAAGGAATGTCAAGCCATGGTGAGAAAGTTGGCTGAAAGTTTAGTCAAACTGTTCTATTTTGAGAAGAGTCACATACATTAAAAAAAAACTCCCTTTCTTTTGATTTATGCTTTCCCGTTGCCAACTTACTAATCAAGGGAAATAGTTTTTCCTTATTTACCTTATTAAAACCCCTCAATGTTGAACACCGATTAGATTCCCTCTTAGCATTTTGTTCTTGTAAAAAAGCATCATCTTTATAGCCTGTCCTCATAGATAAAGCTGCTTATCCCTGATTTTTTTTTTCTCTGTACCAGCTGTACTTTGAATCAGTGTTTATTAAGGAAGAGGATGACGACAAAATATCAGTAGAAACAGAGATGGTAGACATAATTGATGGGGTGAAAACTGATAGGAAGGATATATTGGAAAGGCTGACAATTATTAGGATATATAAGTCACCTGATCCGGAAGGCTTGCATCCCTGGTTGCTCAAGGAAGTGGGAGTGAAGATAATGGAAGGGCTTGCCATCATCTTCCAATCTTCCTTAGAGGAGGGGGAGGTGCCAGAGAATTGCAGAGCAGCAAATGCAGCATCTTCATTCAAGAAAGGGTATAAGTGCATTCCTAGTAACTACGGGCCAGTTAGTTAAACATCGTTGGTGGGTTAAGTTTTAGAAATAATAATCGGGAAAAAGAAAAAAAAAAAATCAACAGGCACTTGGAGAGGTTTGAGCTAATTAAGGATAGCCAGCAAGGATTTGTAAAAGGCAGATAAGCAACAGAGAAGGTTGATGAAGAGAAAGCAATGGATGTTCTCTATATGAATTTTAAGACCGTGTTTGACCACATAAAAGGCTGGTTAACAAAATTGAGGCTCATGGAATAGAAGGGTCAGTGTCAGCTTAGATTTTTAAAAAAAAAAGTGACTTAAGGACAGAAAACAGTAAGTTGTGGTAAATGGTTGTTTTTCAGACTAGAAGGGTGGTAGACAGTGAGGATGATACCAATCCACTGCAACAGGACATAGATAGGCTAGCAGAATGGGCAGACAAGTGGCAGATGGAATCTAATAGAGAGAAGTCTGAGGTGATGCATTTCACCAGAAGGGATAGGGAGAGGCAGTCGAGATTAAAGGACACAGTTCTAAAGAGAGTACATGGACAGAGGGAGTAGGATGGGGTTCATGTGCACAGATTTTTGAAGGTAGCAGGAAATACTGGGAGAGTAATTAGCAAAGCATACGGGATCTTAGGCTTCATAAACAGAGGCACAGAGTACAAAAGCAGGGAAGTTATGCTGAACCTTTATAAAGCTTTGGTTAGTCCACAAGTAGAGTATTGCGTCCAATTCCGGTCACCACACTTTAGGAAGGATGTGAGGATCCCTGAGAAGGTGCAGAGGAGATTTACCAGATTGGTTCCAAGGATGAGGGAATTTAGCTACAAGCTTAGGTAGGAGAAGCTGGGGTTGTTCTCCTTGGAGCAAAGGAGACTGAGGAGAGATTTGATAGAAGTGTACAAGACAAAGAAAAGCTGTTCCCATTAGCTAATGGTACAAGGACTAGGGAGGGACACAGATTTAAGGTTTTGGGCCAAAGATGCAGGGCGGATGAGAGGAAGAACTTTCTTTTTTACGCAGCAATGGGCAATGACCTGGAACTCGCTGCCTACGAGGGTGGTAGAAGATGAGACAATGAATGATTTCAAAAGGAAACTGTATGGGCACTTGAGGGAAACAGACTTGCAGGGCTATGGGGATTAAGCGTGGAAATGGGACTGATTGGATTGCTCGACAGCGAACCAGCATAGGCACGATAGGTCGAATGGTCTCCTTCTGTGCTGTAATGACTCTATGAAAAATGAGGAGCACGCTATATTTATCTTGCTTCCAATGCCAACAAACTTTTTCATTGGAAATCAGGCACAAGGAACCAGCTGACTCAAATGGCAACCCTTCTCCAAGGAGCTTTCGTTTATGTTTTTACAAAGTAATTCATGACAACGCTACGTCATCGCCGAAGTCATCAGGATGCGCCGCGGTGCGCACATGCGCAGACGGTCTCATGCCCTCTGCGCATGCGCTGCTGTCTGGCTTGCCAGGACCGCTTTGCGCATGCTTAGATGACACGGTACGCACATGCGCACACGGTCTCCTGATCTCTGCGCATGCGCTGCGGTCCGGCTTGCCAGGGCCGTTTTGCGCATGCGCAGATGACGTCATCGCGTTACGTCGTCTTCCTCGGGCAACACGCCAGGTTGGCCTCTGCGCATGCGTCAAAGCTTCGGCGCAACTTATCGAAAGTGGAAGGAGGAGAGGTTTCGCCGGGCATTTTCTCGCATTTTATCTGAATTATTTATTCGTTTTGGAGACTTGCTTCATTTTTATTTGACACAGGAGATTGTTCCAAGGTAAGTTGCTCTGCCTTTGTAAGTTGCTTTGAAAACATTTCCATAGGCTGGGCCACCGCATGTTCTCCAGTCCCTGTTGTAAGCTGCTCTGAAAACATTTCCATTGTCTGGGCCACCGCATGTTCTCCACTCCCTGTTGTGAGTTGCTGTGTGCAGGCAGTACATGTGCTGCAACCTACCGTCTTAACGGTCACTTTCGTTTTTGTAACGTTTTAATGGAGTGCATTCTGTATTTCTTATCTCATCTCATGTTTCCCGTGAGGAGACTGGACTGGCTGCGGCAACAGACTCTCCGCTGGCAGCAAGGACTGGCTGATGAGATGGAGCCATTTACTATGCCCAACAATTGCCCGGAAGCACCTTCGGATGGAGGTGGCCACGCGCTGGACATCAGTCACGTGTCACAAACCCTGGATCCTGAGCGCCTCACCCCCTGGCCTAATGATCTGATGGACCATACATATGCCTGCCTGTTCAAAGCTCCACTTCCCCTACCTGCGGTACCCTCTCCTTGCTGCTCAGTTACACAGTCACCTGTTCCTGCACCCATCAGGGCAGTGCACTTGGACACACAGTTACCTGCTCCAACACCCATCAGAGCAGTGCACATGGGCACACAGCCACCTGTTTCCCCATCCGCCTTTGAAACAACCATGCAGAGCCTTGTGAGACTCCGCAATTGCCAGCTGCTGCCTGTTAAGCAGAGAGGGCGTCCAAAGGGGTCAAGCACTTGGGGAACATTCAGCAAGAAGAGACGGAGCACTAAAAGAAACAAGAATGCCGTGTCCAGTGGTAGCAGAAATGTGAATGCTCTTGCTGTGAACACAACTGGTGATAGTAGTAGGCAGGATTAAATGGGAATGGATGGGAAGACGCACGAGTAACATAACCACTAGCAGGGAACTGCTGGGCTAAATGGCCAGCTTTATGTTCATAGCCCAAAAGAAATGTGCTTCTTTTCCAGCACCCTCACATCATTCATGTTTCCCGAGAGCAGCATTGAACCATCACGAGATAGGGGCAGTAACATCATCCTGCCTCCTACAGTTGAGGTGGGTACTAAGTGATTCATTGGCGGTGTTATCAGCACATGCCTTTACCGCAGAACACAAAGCATGCTCAACAGTAATTTCATTGGAGGGAGGGAAGCTCTGACACTGATGTTCTTTCCTTATTTCCTTTCATGTAAAACGTGCCCTTGAGAAAACAATCCTCGACACTTGAGGACGGCATTCAAGCAAAGGAGGCAGTGGAGAGGACGCAAGGATGTGCTGATTCCTGCATCTGAGGTGGGTAATAAGTGCTTCATTGGCGACGTTATCAATTGGTGCCTTCACTGCAGAACTTAAAAAGGTGTGCACAACAGTAATTTCAGAGGATGGAGGGAGGCAAGCTCTGACTCTGATTTGCTTTATTTCTTTTCATGTAAAACATGCCGTCGAGAAAACAAGACCGCATTTGTTGACAACGCGATCCTTGAGACTTAAGGTCAGCATTCAAGCAATGAAGGCAACTGGATCATGGTGCGGAGTTGGTCACGATGTGGAAAGGAACATTGCATTTATGGATGAATTGGGAGTGCACATTGGGATGCGTTTGGGGAACATTCAACAAGAATAGACTGAGCTCAGACTCTTATGATGTTGCCTTCTTCACATGGACAATACAGTAGTGGAATAGAGAGCCAAGCGTTCATTCACCACAAGGCTCTCCAGGAACAATCTCTTTACCTGTGCATAGCAGAGACTCGGCCTGTCTGTCTAACAGGAATGCTGGAAACACAACACTCGTGTATCCATGCACAGCAGTTCCTCGGATGCTTAATGAACTTAATAAAACTTCTCAATAATTAACCCCAGAATTGTTGAGGCTTTGTTTTGCATGCTATTTCCCCGACTTTGCAACTGCACTTCAGATATTCAACTGTGGTGGAGGGGTAGAGGGAGGGGGGGGTAGATGGAGAGAGCAGGGAGGGGTGGGGAGAGCAGGGAGGGGTGGGGAGAGCAGGGAGGGGTGGGGAGAGCAGGGAGGGGTGGGGAGAGCAGGGAGGGGTGGGGAGAGCAGGGAGGGGTGGGGAGAGCAGGGAGGGGTGGGGAGAGCAGGGAGGGGTGGGGAGGGGGAGCATGCAAAATGCAGGGACCAGACAGTTGCAATGCCTGAAGTACTGTGGAGAAGTAGGGGAGAAGCAACTGGATTGGGCATCCGCAGCTGGAAGGAACGGCTGAATGGAGAGGGTCGGATGCGAGAGGCCGTAGAGAGCTGCGGGGAGCGAGTGTGCAAAGACCTCGGTGTCGCCGGGTCCAGGGACTGGCCGGTAAGTCTTTTGCTGTTGTGTTTCTGGCGCATGCACAGAAAAAGGCACTCCTCTTTCGCTCCGCTGCTCCCCACCCACTCTCCCTCACCCCCCCGCTCCCGCCCTTCACCCCCACCCCCCCTTCACCCCTCCTCCCCTCTTTACCCCCCCACCCACCCCTCCTCCCTTCTTTCCCCCCCCCACCCACATCTCCTTCCTCTCTTCCCCCCCCTCCCTCCCTCCTTCCTCTCTTCCCCCCCCTCCCTCCCTCCTTCCTCTCTTCCCCCCCTCCCTCCCTCCTTCCTCTCTTCCCCCCCCTCCCTCCCTCCTTCCTCTCTTTCCCCCCCCCTCCCTCCCTCCTTCCTCTCTTTCCCCCCCCTCCCTCCCTCCTTCCTCTCTTTCCCCCCCCTCCCTCCCTCCTTCCTCTCTTCCCCCCCCCTCCCTCCCTCCTCTCTTTCCCCCCCCCTCCCTCCCTCCTTCCTCTCTTTCCCCCCCCTCCCTCCCTCCCTCCTCTCTTTACCCCCCCCCTCCCTCCTCTCTTTACCCCCCCCCCCCTCCCTCCTCTCTTTACCCCCCCCCCCGACACCCTCAACGCTGCTCTCCCCGGCCCCCGCGCTGCTCTCTCACTCCGGCCATTGTATACTGCCACGTGCTCGTTAGGTTGCCTCTGTGTGATTCTTTGAGCAGCACCATCTTTAGTCCTGGCAGCTGCTACAGTCGCAATCTGTGACGTTTTCGTGGCACATGCTGTATTTGCGCATGTGCCAAAACAGCGCCACCTACCGTTCGCATTGTCAACAAATGCTGACATGTTTTTATTGCAGGGTGATGGGCCCAAATAGAGCCACCATCCTTTGGTGCACCTCCTATATCAAGAAATCTATCTCTTTGCAATCAAAGAGACCCGTGTTACTTGCATGGCTGTGTCACTGTGGGCAATAAATCCACTTTATAGCCACTGCAACTTTACCTTTAATATTGATCTACAGCCCTTTAGGGATTGCTGCATCACTAGATTTTGCACTTCCCAAACAAATGTATCAGAGACCAAGATCAGAAGAAATAGCAGTAGTAGGCCATTCGGCCCCTTGAGCCTACTCCACCATTCAATAAGGTCATGGGTCATCTGATTGTGGCCTCAACTCCACTTTCCTGCCTGCCCCCCATAACCCTGGACTCCCTTGTAGACCACAAATCTGTCTAGCTCAGCCTTGAATATATTCAATGACCCAGCCTCCACTGCTCTCAGGGATGGAGAATTCCAAAGATTAATGAACCTCAGAAGAAATTCCTTCTCATCTCCAGCTTAAAAGGGAGACCCCTTATCTTGAAACCGTGCCCCCTATTTCTAGATTCCCCCGTGAGGGGGAATTGTTACAGCACAGATCGGCCAGTCATGTCTGTGCTGGCTCTCCAAAAGAGCAATTTACCTACTGCCACTCCCCTGCCTCCTCCGCATAGTCCTGCACAGTCTTCCTTTTCAGATAATCCAATTCCCTCTTGAATGCCTTGATTGAGTCTGTCTCCACCACACTCACAAATAGTGCATTCCAGATCCTAACCATTCGCTGTGTGAAAAAGATTTTTCTCTTGTCACCGTTGCTTCTTTTGCCAGTTACCTTAAATCTGTGCCCTCTTGTTCTCGAGCCTTCCACCAATGGGAACAGTTTTTCCCTATCTACTCTGTCCAGACTCCTCCTAATTTTGAACACCTCTATCAAATCTCCTCTCAAAATTCTCTTCTCTAAAGAAAACAGTCCAACTTCTCCAATCTATCCACGTAACTGAAGGTCCTCATCCCTGGAACCATTCTCGTGATTTTAGAATTTTTTTTTTAAAAAGAACATTACAGCGCAGTACAGGCCCTTCGGCCCTCGATGTTGCGCCGACCTGTGAAACCATCTGACCTACACTATTCCATTTTCATCCATGTGTCTATCCAATGTCCACTTAAATGCCCTTAAAGTTGGCGAATCTACTACTGCTGCAGGCAGGGCGTTCCACGCCCTTACTACTCTCTGAGTAAAGAAACTACCTCTCACATCTGTCCTATATCTATCACCCCTCAACTTGAAGCTATGTCCCCTCGTGTTTGCCATCACCATCTTTCTGCACTCTCTATATAATGCCTTCACATCTTTCCTAAAGTTTGGTGACAAGAACTGGACACAATACTCCAGTTGAGGCCAAACCAGTGTTCTATACAAGTTGAACATAACTTCCTTGCTTTTGTACGCTATGCCCCTATTAATGGAACCTTGGATGCTGTATGCTTTATTAACCACTCTCTCAACCTGTCCTGCCACCTTCAATGATTTATGCACATATACACCCAGGTCCTTCTTCTGCTCCTGCACCCCCTCTTTAGAATGGCACCCTTTATTTTATGTTGTTTCTCCACGTTCTTCGTACCAAAATAAAACTATTTCACACTTCTCTGCATTAAATTTTATCTGACACTTGTCCGCCCATTCCACCAACCTGTCTACGTCCGTTTGAAGTTCTACGCTATCCTCCTCACAGTTCACAATGTTTCCATGTTTCGTATCGTCCGCAAATTTTGAAACTGTGCCCTGTACACCAAGGTCTAGATCATTGATATATATCAGGAACAGCAACACTGACCCTTGGGGAACTCCACTACAAGCCATCCTCCAGTCTGAAAAACATCCATTAACCACTACTCTCTATTTCCTGTCACTCAGCCAATTTTGTATTCATGTTGCTACCGTCCCTTTTATTCCATGAGCTACAAGTTTGCTCACAAGTCTGTTGTGTGGCACGGTGTCAAATGCATTTGCCCCGTCAAGGCTCTTCAGAATCTTATGTTTCAATAAGATCACCTCTCATTTTTCTAAACTCCAATAAGTACAGGCCCAACCTGTTCAAACTTTCCTCATAGGACCACCCCTTCATCCCAGGAATCAGCCTAATGAATCCTGTCTGAACTGCTTCGAATGCAAGTATATCCCTGCTTAAGTAAGGAGACAATACTGTACACAGTACTCTAGGTGCGATGTCACCAATGCCCTGTACAGTTGTTGCAAGACTTCCCTACTTTTATACTCCATTCCCCTGCAATAAATGCCAACATTCCATTTGCCTTCCCAATTACTTGCTGTACCTGCATGCTAACTTTTTGTGATTCATGTACAAGGACACCCAGATCCTTCAAATCGCAGCATTCTGCAGTCTCTCTCATGTAATTAATATTCTGTTTTCCTATTCTTCATGAAAATGTGGACAACCTCACATTTTCCCACATTATACTCCATTTGCCAATTTTTGCCCATTCACTTATCCTACGACACGAGAAGTCATTGGTGGATCGGATCAGGGAAAACCCTAAGGCTTTCTATAGGTATATCAGGAATAAAAGAATGACTAGAGTTAGATTAGGGCCAATCAAGGATAGTAGTGGGAAGTTGTGTGTGGAATCAGAGGAGATAGGGGAAGTGTTAAATGAATATTTTGCGTCAGTATTGACAGTAGAGAAAGAAAATGTTGTTGAGAATACTGAGATTCAGGCTACGAGGCTAGATGGGATTGAGGTTCACAAGGAGGAGGTGTTAGCAATTTTGGAAAGTGTGAAAATAGATAAGTCCCCTGGGCCAGATGGGATTTATCCTAGGATTCTCTGGGAAGCTAGGGAGGAGATTGCAGAGCCTTTGTCCTTGATCTTTATGTCGTCATTGTCGACAGGAATACTGCCGGAAGACTGGAGGATTGCAAATGTTGTCCCCTTGTTCAAGAAGGGGAGTAGAGACAGCCCTGGTAATTATAGACCTGTGAGCCTTACTTCGGTTGTGGGTAAAATGTTGGAAAAGGTTATAAGAGACAGGATTTATAATCATCTTGAAAAGAATAAGTACATTAGAGATAGTCAGCACGGTTTTGTGACGGGTAGGTCGTGCCTCACAAACCTTATTGAGTTTTTCGAGAAGGTGACCAAACAGGTGGATGAGGGTAAAGCAGTGGATGTGGTGTATATGGATTTCAGTAAGGCGTTTGATAAGGTTCCCCACGGTAGGCTATTGCAGAAAATACGCAAGTATGGGGTTGAAGGTGATTTAGAGCTTTGGATCAGAAATTGGCTAGCTGAAAGAAGACAGAGGGTGGTGGTTGATGGCAAATGTTCATCCTGGAGTTTAGTTACTAGTGGTGTACCGCAAGGATCTGTTTTGGGGCCACTGCTGTTTGTCATTTTTATAAATGACCTGGAAGAGGGTGTAGAAGGGTGGGTTAGTAAATTTGCGGATGACACTAAGGTCGGTGGAGTTGTGGATAGTGCCGAAGGATGTTGTAGGGTACAGAGAGACATAGATAGGCTGCAGAGCTGGGCTGAGAGATGGCAAATGGAGTTTAATGCGGAAAAGTGTGAGGTGATTCACTTTGGAAGGAGTAACAGGAATGCAGAGTACTGGGCTAATGGGAGGATTCTTGGTACTGTAGATGAACAGAGAGATCTTGGTGTCCAGGTGCATAAATCCCTGAAGGTTGCTAACCAGGTTAATAGGGCTGTTAAGAAGGCATATGGTGTGTTAGCTTTTATTAGTAGGGGGGTCGAGTTTCGGAGCCACGAGGTCATGCTGCAGCTGTACAAAACTCTGGTGAGACCGCACCTGGAGTATTGCGTGCAGTTCCGGTCACCGCATTATAGGAAGGATGTGGAAGCTATGGAAAGGGTGCAGAGGAGATTTACTAGGATGTTGCCTGGTATGGAGGGAAGGTCTTACGAGGAAAGGCTGAGGGACTTGAGGTTGTTTTCGTTGGAGAGAAGGAGGAGGAGAGGTGACTTAATAGAGGCATATAAGATAATCAGAGGGTTAGATAGGGTGGATAGTGAGCGTCTTTTTCCTCGGATGGTGATGGCAAACACGAGGGGACATAGCTTCAAGTTGAGGGGTGATAGATATCGGACAGATGTGAGAGGTAGTTTCTTTACTCAGAGAGTAGTAAGGGCATGGAACGCCCTGCCTGCAGCAGTAGTAGATTCGCCAACTTTAAGGGCATTTAAGTGGACATTGGATAGACACATGGATGAAAATGGAATAGTGTAGGTCAGATGGTTTCACAGGTCGGCGCAACATCGAGGGCCGAAGGGCCTGTACTGCGCTGTAATGTTCTAAAGTTCTAAATTCTATCTTTATCTCTTTGCACTTTGTGTCCTCCTCACGTTGCTTTCCTACCTTCGTATTGTCTGCAAATTTGGCTCCAATACATTCAGTCCCTTTATCCAAGTCATTAATATAGTTGAGGCACCAGCTCTGATCCTTGTGGCACTCCACTAGTTACAGCTTGCCAACCTGAAAATGCCCCATTTATTCCGACTGTCTGTTGCCTCCTCTACCATGCTAAAATATTACCCCCCACCACGAGCTCTAATCTTGTGTAGTAACCTTTTATGTGGCACCTTATCGAATGCCTTTTGGAAATCCAAATATACTACATCTACTGGTTCCTCTTTTATTCACCCTGCTTGTTCTGAGGCTAACTGGCCTAGTTTCCTGCATTCTGTCCCCCTCCTTTCTTGAATAGAGGCATTACATTTGCAGTTTTCCAATCTACTGGGACCTTTCCAGAATCTACAGAATTTTGAAATATTAAAACCAATGCATCCACTATCTCTGCAGCCACTTCTTTTAAGACCCTAGGATGCAGGCCATCAGGTTCAGGGAACGTGTCAGCCTTTAGTCCCATTAGTTTTCTAGTAATAGTAATTGTTTAAAGTTCCTCCCTCCCTTTTGCCTCCTGATTTTCTACTATTCTTGGGATGCTTTTTGTGTCTTCTATGGTGAAGACATAGAAAATACTTGTTTAATAATGGGTTATTAATTCCCCAGTCTCATCCTCCAAGGCACAAATGCTTACTTTAGCTACTCTCTCTCCCTTTTTATATATTTGTAGAAGCTTTTACTGTCTGTTTTTATATTCCTTGTTAGTTTATGCTTAAACTCCAATTTCTCCCTCCTTTTTTTTTTCTAAAATTTCCCCAATCTTCTGGCCTACCACTAATCTTTGCAGCCTTTTCTTTCAATTTGATACTGTCCTTAACCTTCTTAGTTAGCCACGGACGGTGCATCATTCTCAGAGTCTTTCTTCCTCAATGGAATATATCTTTGTTGAGTTATGAAATATCTCTTTAAATATCTGCCACTGTTTCTCTACTCTCTTACCTTTTAACTTATTTTCCCAGTCCACTTCAGCCAATTCTGTCTTTATAAACTTAAATAAAAACAATTACAAGGGTAAGATACTAGCTTCAGACCCACATTTCTCATCCTCAAACTGAATGTGAAATTCTATAATGTTATGCTCACTCTTGCCTGAAGGATCCTTTTCTCTGAGGTCATTTATTAATCCCGTCTTATTACACATTACCAGGTTGGTTCCAGAATGTAAATGTTCGAAGAAACTGTCCCTAATGCACTTTATGAACTCATCCACCAGGCTACCTTTGCTAATTTGATTAGTCCAATCTATCTGAAGATTAAAATCACCCACAATTATTGCAGTTCCTTTCTTACAAGCTGCCATTATTACTGGATATATACTCTGTCCTACAGTGTAGCTACTCTTATGGGGCCAATAAACTACTTCCACAAGTGACTTCTTTCCTTTGCTGTTTCTTATCTCCACCCAAACTGACTCTACATATTGATCTCCCGAGCCAAGATCATTCCTCACTACTATACTGATCTCATCCTTTAACAGAGCTTCCCCACGATATTTTCCCTTCTTCCTATCCTACTGAAATGTCAAATACTCTTAAAATAATCAGTTCCCAGCCTTGGTCACCTTGCAACCATGTCTCTGTAATGGCTAGTATGACTATTTGTGCTATCAATTCATCCATCTTGTTACGAATTCTGCATGCATTCAGATAAAGAGCCTTTAATTCTGACTTTTTACCATTTTTCCCTACTCTGACCTTGTTTGCTGGTGCACTCTTATGTTTGTAAATTCTGTCCCTTCCTGTCACACTCTGGTTGTCATTACCCGTATCGCTACCCTGCACTATTGCCTGGTCCTTTCTCGTTAACTTTCTAAATTTTCCTCCACCCCCACCTATTTAGTTTAAAGCCCTCCCTGCTGCCCTAGTGTAAGCCGTCCTAACAGTCCAGCTCCCTCTTTCCCCAGTACTGGTGCCAGGTCCCCATGAATTGAAACCCATTTTTCCCCATACCAATCTTTGAGCTATGCATTTAACTCTCTTATTTACCCTATGCCAATTTGCTCCTGGCTCAGGTAGTAATCTAGAGATTACCACCATTGTGGTTCTGCTTTTTAAATTTAGCTTCTAGCTGCTCATACTCCCTCAGCAGAAACTTTCTTAGTCCTACCTATGTCACTGGTACCCACATTGACCACAACAACTGGATCCTTCCCCTCTCAGTCCAAGTTCCTCTCCAACCCCAAGTAAATGTCCTTAGCCCTGGCACTGGGCAGGCAACACAGCCTTCGGGACTCTCTCTTTTCATGTCAGTAGCCTATGCAAATTAGAGGGTGGGAATCCTGCTGCAAAATTCAACACCATCTGCCATGAGCAGCTGCTTTGCGCAAATGGTTACATTTTTCTTTTTATTTAGTGTTATCTATTGTAAACGTTGCAATAATTTGATATTGTGCCATTGAAAAGAATTATAAACTTTACAATAAATTGCTGGAACTTTTGTTTTTGATTGTTTTGCGTGACTGAGACGTTGAATAACAGTAAGCCACAGTATTGCAGATCAGCATAGACAAGGGAATCAACTAAATCAGGACATCAACACAAGCAAAAAACAAAAACAAAACCAATGCAGTCATGCCGCAATCTTTCAATCAGGACTACTAATTCTTGGTAAATTCTAACTATTTTCTCAGCTAAAGGGAGTAAAAATATTGGATCTCTTGCTAAATTTCTTCTCCTGTAAACAGTGAAATGCTCTGGATTTTTAAAAAAAAAAATCATTCACAGGATGTGGGTGTCACTGGCAAAGCCATCATTTATTGTCCATCCCTAATTGCCCTTATGGATGTGCAAAGGAGCTGCCTTCTTGAATACAACCGAGTGCCTTGCTAGGCCATTTCAGTGGGCAGTTAAGAATTAACCACTAAAACAAAAGCAAAATACTGCAGATGCTGGAAATCTGAAATAAAAACAGACAGTGCCTGAAGGTCATAGACCTGAAACATTAACTCTGCTTCTCTCTCCACAGATGCTGCCTGATCTGCTGAGTATTTCCAGCATTTTCTGTTTTTATTTAAGAAGTAACCACGTGACCATCTTGAGTCACATATTGGCAAGGATAGCAGATTTTCCTCCCTAATTATCAAATGATTGATCAGTTACAGACTTTGACATATATGCTGTAACATATACTCTTCCAGGCAGGTTTCATTAGCAAATCCTGCACAGGTGATGACACAGTGGTATACAGTCGGGTGGGAGTTGGCCTGGGAGTCCTCAACATCAACTCTGGACCCCATGAAGTCTCATGGCATCAGGTCAAACGTGGGCAAGAAAACCTCCTGCTGAGTACCACATGCCGACACCCCCCCCCACCACACAAACTGATGAATCAGTACTCCATGTTGAACACCACTTGGAGGAAGCACTGAGGGTGGCAAGGGCACAGAATGTACCCTAGGTGGGGGGACTTCTAGTCCATCACCAAGAGTGGCTCGGTAGCACTGCTACTGACTGAGCTGGCCGTGTTTATAAGGACATAGCTGCTAGATTGGGTCTGCGGCAGGTGGCGAGGGAACCAAGAGGGAAAAACATACTTGATATCGTCCTCATCAATCTGCCTGCCGCAGATGCACCTGTCCATGGCAGTATCGGTAGGAGTGACCACCGCACAGTCCTTGTGGAGATGAAGTCCTGTCTTCACATTGAGGATACCCTCCATCGGGTTGCGTGGCACTACCACCGTGCTAAATAGGATAGATTTTGAACAGATCTAGCAACTCAAAACTGGGCATCCATGAGGCGCTATGGGCCATCAACAGCAGAATTGTACTCAACCACAATCTGTAACCTCATAGCCCAGCATATCCCCCACTCGACCATTACCATCAAGCCAGGGGATCAACCTTGTTCAAAGAAGAGTGCAGGAGGGCATGCCAGGAGTAGCACCAAGCATAACTCAAAATGAGGCGTCAACCTGAAGCTACATGCTAAACAGCGTAAGCAGCATGCGATAGACAGAGCTAAGAAATCCCACAACCAATGGATCAGATCTAAGCTCTGCAGTCCTGCCACATCCAGTCGTGAGTGGTGGTGGACAATTAAACAACTGACAGGAGGAGGTGGCTCCACAAATATCCGCATCCTCAATGATGCCTAGTACATCAGTGCAAAAGATAAGGGCTCAAGCATTTGCAACAATCTTCAGCAAGAAGTGCTGAGTGGATGATCCATCTCAGCCTCCTCCTGAAGTCCCCAGCATCACAGATGCCAGTCTTCAGCCAATTCGACTCACTCCGCCGGATATCAAGAAATGACTGAAGGCACTGGATACTGCAAAGGCAATGGGCCTTGACAACATTCCGGCAAATGCACTGAAGACCTGTGCTCCAGAACGTGCCGCGCCCCTAGTCAAGCTGTACCAGTATAGCTACAACACTAGCATCTACCCGGCAATGTGGAAAATTGCCCAGGTTTGTCCTGTACACAAAAAGCATGACAAATCCAACCTGGCCAATTACCGCCCCATCAGTCTACTCTCGACCATCAGTAAAGTGATGGAAGGTGTCATTGACAGTGCTTTCAAGCAGCACTTGCTTAGCAATAACCTGCTCAGGTGATGCTCAGTTTGAGTTCTGCCAGGGCCACTCAACTCCTGACCTCATTACAGCCTTGGTTTAAACATGGACAAAAGAGCTGAACTCCAGAGGTGAGGTGAGAGTGACTGCCCTTGACATCAAGGCAGCAACTGACAGAGTATGGCATCAAGGAGCCCTAGCAACACTGGAGTGAATAGGAATCAGGGGGAAATTTCTCCGCTGGTTGGAATCTTACCTAGTACAAAGGAAGATGGTTGTGTTTGTTGGAAGTCAATCATCTCAGCTCCAGGACATCACTGCAGGAGTTCCTCAGGGTAGTGTCCTAGGCCCAACCATCTTCAGCTGCTTCATCAATGACCTTCCTTCAAATCATAAGGTTAGAAGTGGGGATATTCGCTGATGATCGCACAATGTTCGGCACCATTCACAACTCCTCAGATACTGAAGCAGACCATTTGGAAATGCAGCAAGACTTGGACAATATCCAGGCTTGGGCTAATAAGTGGCAAGTAACATTCACGCCACACAAGTGCCAGGCAATGACCATCTCCAACAAAACAGAATCTAACCATTCCCCATGACATTCAATGGCATTACAATCACTGAATTCCCCACTAACAACATCCTGGGGGTTACCATTGACCAGAAACTGAACTAGAGCAGCCATGTAAATACTGTGGCGACAAGAGCAGGTCAGAGGCTAGGAATCCTGCGATGAGTAACTCACCTGATTCCCCAAAGCCTGTCCACCATCTACAAGGCACAATTCAGGAGTGTGATGGAATACTCTCCACTTACCTGGATGGGTGCAGCTCCAACAACACTCAAGAAGCTTGACACTATCCAGGACAAAACAGCCTGCTTGATTGGTACTCCATCCACAAACATTCACTCCCTCCACCACCAATGCACAGTGGCAGTAGTGTGTACCATCTGCAAGATGCACTGCAGCAACACACCAAGGCTACTCAGGCAGCACCTTCCAAACCCACGACCTCTACCACCTCGAAGGATAAGGGCAGCAGATATGTGGGATCACCACCTGCAAGTTCCCGTCCAAACCACACACCATCCTGACTTGGAACTATATCGCCATTCCTTCACTGTCACTGGGTCAAAATCCTGGAGCTCCCGTCCTAATAGCACTGTGGGTGTACCTACCCCACATGGACTGCAGCAGTTCAAGAAGACAGCTCACCACCAACTTCTCAAGGGCAATTAGGGATAGGCAACAAATACTGGCCTGGCCAGCTAAGCCCACGTCCCATGAATGAATAAAATGATGGCACAAAACTTCTAAGTAGTAAGTTTAAGATACAGTTATAGTGTAAATGTATCAAAATAAGTGCTAAAAAATTTAAGCTTAAAAATGTACAGGCAAGTTATCTCACTGTTAGTGTACACTCAGAAAATTTAACTCATTGTGTAAATCCAAACCAACTCCAGAGCAAAGAGGAGAGTATCACACTCTAGTTCCCTCCAGAATCATCAAATTCTAAATCCATATTTACTTTATAACTTTAATCTAAATGCAAAGTCTTTACAAGTATGCCACAATTATAACATAAATACAGGCTTAAGCGATCTCAGCTCACATTAGTAAGTTGCTAGTGCAATTTCATACTAACCAGTGGCATCCATGCCTTCAAGGCATCATACTCCAATTCCCTCCCTGAACCCTTTCGCCTCCCTCTGCCTCACTCTTCTCCTCTGAGATCCTTCTTTAAGCTCATTTCTTTGACCAAACTTTTGGTTACCCCCTCCCAATATCTTTCTTTAGGTCAGCATCCATTTTTTTTTAACACCTCTATGAAACACCTTGGAACGTTCCTGTTATTCTACATTAAAGTCAGTGCATAAATACAAACTGTTTAACACGTAATAGCAGTATGTTGCAATGCATTCCTCATTCTATAAACTGCAAACTATAGTTTATCATTAAGCAATAATTACCTACGAACATTACATGGCACGTGACACATTTAAATTCACATTGACTATTGGCACCTGGGTTGGGTGTGCGACAGATGCTTTTTGCTGTGGCTCCAGCCTAACTCTTGGGATTTTTAGCTAGACGCCGGTTCATCTAATAGCCCTATAAACCGCATCACCGCCAACAGTAACCGGCCCGAGGCCGCTTCCTTTCAGTAGGTTTAAATAGCCGGGAATCCATATTCATATTACCGCACGACACCAGCGCCACTGTTAAGGCCGGATTGCAGGTGGTTAAGCGCGCTACTCTGCCGCCGGCTCTACAACGCGGTTACCAGAAGCGTCCATAAAACAAGTACCTTTCAGCGGGGTTGACGGCCGCTCCGCGCGCTGTCGCCCATGGTTACCGCCGCATTCTCTGCTCCGGGTCACCGCCACACCCTGCGTCATAATGCTCCCTCTGTGATACGACAATACAAAGCGCCGCGCCTGCGCGTCCTGGTACTCGATGGCGGTGACAGAGGTATTGGGAAGGAGGGAGAAATAAAAGGAGGAGCAAGAATAGTGAAAAGGGATGGGGGAAAGCGAGAAGGAAGTGGAGCAGTAGGGAGCAATTTACCCACTTATTCTAATCTCTACTGATTTTTAAAATTTTAATTTGATTTAATAAATTTCAGTTAAATTTTGTTTACAGTTTATGGGTTGTGCGCTTTGTTGCCTCTTAATTGATAGTTATTAACTGCTGCAATTAGCAATTAATAAAAGAGGTAGCAATCTAAAAAAGCAGGTTAACCTTTTGATGAAATTAAAACAGAAAATACTCAGTAGGTCAGGCAGCATCTGTGGAGAGAGAAGCAGAGTTAATGTTTCAGGTCTATTACCTTTCATCAGATATGCTCCTTTTGATGACTTCCCTTTGTTAGAACTGCTCCTTCTGCAGATGCAAATGCAAGCAGCTTTTTTTTACATACGTGAAAGTATAGTAGTTAGTGTGCTATTTCAAACATTGTCTCTCCATTGACTCCAGTGGTTCTCAAAGTGTGTTCCACGACGTTCCTCGTTCCTCCAGGTGGTCTGTGGGCTGGTCCAAAATGCAAGTCACTGAAGCTGGTATTCAGAAAGAAAAGTTTGACTGACTTTTGGCTCCATATACACTCTGAGTATCCTGGGCTTGCCAACGCTGTTCTGAAGGACCTGCTGCTATTTCCAACGACGTGCAACTGCGAGATTCGATTTTCAATACTTGGGCTGAAAACAAAGAGTGTCATTGTTGGAGAAAATCCAGATTGTGCCCAATTGTTGAACAAATTCTCCGGACTCAGACGTTGAGAATCAAACACTTTATTGCATGATATCATGGGGGATCACACCTTACCTAAATGCGGTCCAGTGCTACTCCCCTGAGCTACAGATCGCCGTGGACTTGTATAGTATAAAAGAAGCAGAGCTAGCAGTTTCACAATTAAGCATAAACCACAGGACAACCACAAGACCGCCTGCAGCTCTGTGCCCTTTGCAAAGTCCGAGGTCAGTAGAGCGTTAGTTCGAGCATAACAAGCCATTGTTCCCTATTTAACGTACACACTCCAGGTACTATATTTGGCCATTATTTCTGGCTAGGTTTCACAAACATGATAAAAGCGGAAGAGTCAGTAACGAACACTCTGCGTTCACTTCCCCAAAATCCATCATGAGCTCTGTCCCTTCCTAAGCCAGATGATTGTGGTCAGTTGCTCTGTCTACATTTCCTGACCATTAGGTTAGCTACAAGCTGCGTCCTGTTTTTCTATTTCTACAAAGTTAAGTAATAATTAGCAAAGCTCAGAAAATTCTCCAACAGTCATGCAGGCCCCCACCTGCCAAGAATAAGGCACATTAATTTCACCACATGAACATTGATTTTTAAACTGTTACTGGAGTAAAGAAAGAACTTGCTTTTTTAAAAAAAAAACACCAGTCCCATGACTGGAAAGATATTTGCATATTTGCAGACAGTGTCTAAAAGGGACAAAAGATTATGCCCTGACACATTCAATCCACAATGGACTTTTGATTACCAGATGTTAAGGGCGGAGGAGCTCGCATTCCAGGTTGACTGCTAAGATGGCTGAATACACAAACAGATGTGGTCAGACCAGTTTAGTCACATGGCTAACTGGCTGTTCATTGTTTTTGAACTTGCCACAGCGAATTTGAACTCTAAGCTCCTGACTCCTGGATTGAGAACATCTCCCTCCTGTCTGCTTCCAACTCTTTCTCATGGAACTCCAAGATCCATTGAAGACATATGAACCCCGAGAGAGAAAAGTCTCCTACAGTGAACAACGTTTAAGAAGAATACTGGGCCCCAACGAAAAGCAAGATCTATCTACAATCAAGAACTCTACAGTGAATTCGAAGCACAGTAAAAATAAACCCTCTTCAGCGATTACCTCAAACCTCTCCACTATTTTTCTTCTCGTTTCTGTCTCTGTTTGCATGTGCGTATCGCGTATACATGCTAGTGTGGGGCGCGGTGTGTATCGGTAGGCGTTAACTGAATTAGAGTTTAAGTTTTAATAAATTTCACTTTTCTTCTTTAAACCTAAGAAAGCCTGTTTGTGCTCATTACTTTGCATTATAATTGGAAAGTGGTGAACAAGGATTCACCAAGGGGGAGCTCAAACCACAGCGTGTTTAAAAAAATTAAATCCTGTTGCAGTAAGACCAGGTGAAGGCTGGATGAGACCCCGAGACACCTTTCTCACCTGGTCGTAACAAGAGGCACAGGCTGAACATGGAGCCTGACATGAGACTGAAGTTCTCCAGCTTGGAACCAGACACTGTGTCATTGGTGTCTCCTCAAAAGCAGTGCAATTCTTCCCATAAAATCTCATCAGAATTATCTAAGGGTAGCAAACAAAAGTGAGTGGGGTAGGAGAGATAGGAACTCAGTGGGGTCTTTTGCCCACAGTAGTCTGCACCAAAAAAGTTCGAGTACCACTGATCTACTCCATCATTTGGTCAGCCCTGACCATATTAGCTCTGAAGAATAGTCTGAGTTAAAGTAAATCTAACTTTCTGTTCCAGAGGCTGGTTTAAATACTGGCTATATTTCATACTTGTTTTTCTTTAGTTAAATTATTTTCATTGATTTAATGTTCATGTGCAAACTGCGTGTTTGTGTGATATGTCTCCTTGTAGAAAGTAACCTGAGTTTCATTGGTTTCAAAGGAATTGGAAGGTGTCTTAGTTTTACAAACTCATTTAACTGAGAAGGGACAAGTGGAGATGGCTGGACAAGGGGAAGAATTTGGCCAGGTTGTGAGTCCGTAATGTATGTCTACAATATGGGCAAGGGATTGGTATCCTACTGGGCGTGCCTTTAGTTAGGTATTAATTCAAAAGCAGAGATACTTTCTCATATCCTTTAAGTCTGACATGAACTGCTTACAACATTTGGCTACATGGTTGCATGCAGTATGCATCATGAGCACATTTCACATCAGCTTTATCATCAAGGCCAGTAATTTTGGGGTTTAATGGAAATTATCAATTGAATTGCTGAATATAATCCCCCAGATTTAGGTAAAAATCTCAAAATATGCTGTAATCCTAGAAATGGAAAACAGAATCTGACTTTGTCACTAAACCAGTAAACCTAATTTATAAATGAAGAGTTGTGGAATGTGATCCTAAAGCACTGGTAAGAATCCTATGTAATATAAACAGTAACCTGATCCTCATTTTCTGGCAATAACTTTGACAGCATAAATTATTGAGCCAAAATTACCTGTACAGACATCACGTGCACTGCATATGTGCGGCAAGCGCTCCACCCAGTGTTGCGGTGTCAATACATGCAGCCTAAAATTAAATTTAAATTTTTTGAACATTTGTTTAAAATAACCAAGAATATTTCAAACTATGGAAGATGTCCCGTTTATATAGTGTCTTTGAATGTAGTAAAACATCTCAAGGTGCATCACAGGAGCGTAATCAAAAATTGACACTGAGCCACAGAAAGGCAGGTGACTCAAAAGCTTGATTAAAGAAGTAGTTTTAAGGAGCATCTTGAGAGAGGAGAGTGAGGTGGAGAGGATTAGGGAGGGAATTCCAGAGCTTGCGGCCTAGACAGCTGAAGGCTTGTTCACCAATGGTGAAGTGAAGGAAGTCGGAGGAATGCAGAGCTATCAGAAGGTTGTAGGGCTGGAGGAGATTACAGAGAGAGGGCATGGAGGGGTTTGAACAGAAGGATGGGAACTTTATATTTGAGGCCTTGGTGGATTAGGAGCAAATCTAGGTCAGTGAGGATAGGTATGCTGGATGAACAGGCCTTGGTGGGAGTTAGAATACAGATAATCAAGTTTTGGATGAGCTGAAGTTTACACATTATGGAGAATGGGAGGCTAGTCAAGAGAGCATTGGCATAGTTGAGCTTGGAAATGACAAAGGCATGGGTGAGCGTTTTACTGGCAGGTAATAGTTGCATTCCAATTTTGTTCTCCCTTAAACACATTTCATGCAATGCAGCAGAAGATTAATCACGATGTGCTTGCATTACATTTCCAATTCTATTCCCTCTCTCTCAATTGGAAAGCTCCTTACATTATGAGAAAGATGATAAAATAATGGAGCACTCTCCTATTCTTTAACTTCAGCATTTTTTGCACTATTGTTTCAAAATGATTGCTATGCGACCCCACTATCAATAGATCAGATCAAAGTCTGCAGTCTTGCCACATTCAGTCATGAATGGTGGGCAATTAAATAACTAACAAAGGAAGAAGCTCCATGAACATCCCCATCTTCAATGATGATGGTGTCCATTACATCAGTGCAAAAGACAAGGCTGAAGCATTTGCAACCATCTTCAGCCAGAAGTGCTGAGCAGATGATCCATCTCAGTCCCCACTTTCACAGATGCCAGTCTTCAGCAAATTTGATTCACTCCTCGATATCAAGAAACAGCTGAGTGCACTGAATACAGCAAAAACTTTGGGCCCCAACAGCATCCTGACTGTGGTGCTGAAGACTTTGCTTCAGAACTAGCCATGCCTCTGGCCAAGCTGTTCCAACATAGCTACAACACTGGCATCTCCCGGACAAAATGGAAAATTGCACAAGTATGTCCTGTCCACAAAAAGGACAAATCTAATCTGGCCAATTACCTACTCCATCAGTCTACTCTCTATTGGAAAGTGATGGAACGTGCCTTTGACAATACTATCAAATCGCACTCGCTCACCAATAACCTGCATACCAATTTTCAGTTTGGGTTCGACCAGGACCACTCAACTCCAGACCTCATTACAGCCTTGGTGAGAGTGACTGCCTTTGACATTGAGGCAGCATTTGATGGAGTATGGGATCAAGGAGCCCTAGTAAAATTGAAGTCAAGGCATCAGGAAAAACTCTCCATTGGCAGGAGTCAGACCTAGCACAAAGGAAGATGGTTGTGCTTGTTGGGGGCCAATCAATTCAGCCCCAGGACATCAATGCAGGAGTTCCTCAAGGCAATGTCCTAGCCCAACCATCTTCAGTTACTCACTAAAATAAAAGCAAAATACTGCGGATGCTGGAAATCTGAAATAAAAACAAGAAATGCTGGAATCACTCAGCAGGTCTGGCAGCATCTGTGGAAAGAGAAGCAGAGTTAACGTTTCGGGTCAGTGACCCTTCATCGGAACTAGCAAATATTAGAAATGTCAAAGGTTATAAGCAAGTGAGGCGGGGGTGGGGCAAGAGATAACAAAGGAGGTGTAGATTGGACAAGGCTACATAGCTGACCAAAAGGTCATGGAGCAAAGACAAACAATATGTTAATAGTGTGTTGAAAGACAAAACATTAGTACAGATAAGGTGTTAACGGACTGAATATTGAACAGCAGCAAGTGCAAAATTGAAAAAAACAGTGGGTAAGCAAACTGAACAAACTAAGATGAAATGAAATAAACATGAAAAAAAAAGTTGTAAAAAATAAAAAAATAACTAAAAATAAAAGTAAATTGGGGGGCCCGTCATGCTCTGAAATGATTGAACTCAACGTTCAGTCCGGCAGGCTGTCGTGTGCCTAATCGGTAAATGAGATGCTGTTCCTCGAGCTTGCGTTGATGTTCACTGGAACATTGCAGCAATCCCAGGACAGAGATGTGAGCATGAGAGCAGGGGGGAGTTTTGAAATGGCAAGCAACCGGAAGCTCAGGGTCCTGCTTGCGGACTGAGCGGAGGTGTTCCGCAAAGCGGTCACCCAGTCTGTGTTTGGTTTCCCCAATGTAGAGGAGACCACATTGCGAGCAGCGAATACAGTATACTAATTTGAAAGAAGTACAAGTAAATCGCTGCTTGTCCTCACTTTCCACCCCATCAGCCTCCGTATCCAAAGGATCATCCTCCACCATTTCCGCCACCTCCAGCGTGATGCCACTACCAAACGCATCTTCCCCTCCCTTCCCCTGTCAGCATTCCGAAGGGATCGTTCCCTCCGCGACACTCTGGTCCACTCCTCCATTACCCCCACCAGCTCGTTCCCGTCCCATGGCACCTTCCCTTGCAATCGCAGGAGGTGTAATACCTGCCCATTTACCTCCTCTCTCCTCACTATCCCAGGCCCCAAACACTCCTTTCAGGTGAAGCAGCCATTTCAACACTCCCCCCTGCTCTCATGCTCACATCCCTGTCCTGGGATTGCTGCAATGTTCCAGTGAACATCAACGCAAGCTCGAGGAACAGCATCTCATTTACCGATTAGGCACACTACAGCCTGCCGGACTGAACATTGAGTTCAATCATTTCAGAGCATGACGGGCCCCCCATTTTACTTTTATTTTTAGTCTTTTTTACAACTTTTTTTTTCATGTTTATTTCATTTCATCTTAGTTTGTTCAGTTTGCTTACCCACTGTTTTTTTCATGTTTGCACTTGCTGCTGTTCAACCTTCAGTCCGTTAACACACGATTTGTACTAATGCTTTGTCTTTCAACACACCATTAAAATATTGTTTGCCTTTGCTCCATGATCTTTTGGTCAGCTATGTGGCCTTGTCCAATCTACACCTTCTCCTTTGTTATCTCTTGCCCCACCCCCGCCTCACTTGCTTATAACCTTTGACATTTCTAATATTTGCTAGTTCTGAAGAAGGGTCACTGACCCAAAACGTTAACTCTGCTTCTCTTTCCACATATGCTGCCAGACCTACTGAGTGGTTCCAGCATTTCTTGTTTTTATCTTCAGTTACTCCCTCAATGAACTTCTCTCAGAAGTGGGATGTTTGCTGCTGATTGCACAGGGTGTAGTTTCAATCATAACACGTCAGAAAAAGAAGTAGACCATGCCCGCATGCAGCAAGACCTGGCTTGGGCTGAAAAATGGCAAGTAACATTTGTGCTACTTAAGTGCCAGATAAGGGCCAGCTCCAATAAAAGAGAGTCTAACCACTTCCCTTTGATAATCAACAGGATTACCATCATTGAATTTGCCACCACAACATCATGGAGTGGGAGAGGGGCATCACCATTGTCAAGAAATTGATCAGCCACATAAATATTGTGGCTACAAGGACAGATTAAAGGCTGGGAATTTTGCAGCAAGTACCTCACGCTGACTTCCCCAAAGTTTCGCCACCATTTACAAGGTACAAGTCAGGGATGTGATGGCACACTTGCCTGACTGAGTGCAACTCCAACAACACTCAAGAAGCTGAACACCATCTAAGACAAAGCAGCTGCTTGATTGGCACCCCATCTACCACCTTAAATATTCACTCCCTTATGCACCAGCACACTGTGGTTGCAGTATGTACCATCTATGAGATGCACTGCAACAACTTGCCAAGATTTCTTCAACAGCATTTTCCAAACCCATGACCTCTACTGCCTAGAAAAACAAGGGTAGTGGGTACATGGGAACACCAAGTTCCCTTCCAAGTCACACATTGTCCTGACTTGGAAATATATCGCTGTTGCTGGGTCAAAATCCTGGAACTCCCTCCTTAACAGCACTGGGGAATACTTTCACCATGAGTCACCAGTAGTTTAAGAAGGCAGCTCACCACCAGCTTCTCAAGGGCAATTAAGGATGGGCAATAATTAGTGGCCTTAACAGCAATGTCCACATCCTGTGACTGAATAATAAGAATAGAATTGGGCAGCAGAGATTGGGATGCAATTAAATTTATTCAGTATGGAGAATGGAAGATTGGTGCTGATGTCTGATCTCCAACACCCACCACCACCATCCCCCCCACCCCACCCCCACCCCCACCAGCCACGATGACTGACCATCTCCTTTCCCGCTTGCTAGGGACTGTCCCCAAGGCTCCCTGGCTGCACCCTCCTTCTGCTTGTTTTTGTAATACAAGGGTGTGAAAGGGTTAATATTGAGTGTGTGTAAAGAATACCTCCTACCATGATGTAAGAGATCACATGTGAGAGAGACTTGAAGAGGAGTCACACAGACTGGTGTGAAGCTGTACATAGAACATTAACTTTTATTACATAATAACTAATTACTCCAGACTAAGGAATCTCTCTAAGCTAGACTAATTAAGTATATTAAGGTGGCAGCATACAAACCAAACATACAATATGGGGTGATCAGTGGTGAGATCCTGAACAACGGTGATTCTTACCATGCTGGACCCAGAGAAAAATTTGAAGAAATACTTTGAAGAGGGTTGACCTGAAAAAAGTACCAAAGCTGCAGAACTCAGAGGTTGTGGAAAAGCTCCAGAACTGCTCGGTGGATGAAGGAGGCATGGAGAGTCGGGGAATCGGCTTGTAGAAATCTGGTCCAGCAATTGCAGACTTTGAGTCGGAGAACCAAACGACGATTGGGGATCTGGTGAGCAACCCTGAAAGAGGGTAAAAATTTGTTCCTAGCTGCACTGGGAAAATCAGAAGCCATGATCTGCAAGGGCAGATCCGAGGTCAGCACCATTACATAAAGCAACTGGAGCAAGTGGAAAAAAAAATTAGGCTTGTCATGCTAGGCCCCTACCTGCCAAGAATGAGGCACATTAATTTTGTTATGAAGATTGATTTTAAACTGTTACTGGAGTGAAGAAAGGTCTTGTTAAACAGATCAGCCGTGACTGAAAAGATATTTGCATATAGACAGTGCTTAGAAGGACAAAGGACCATTCCCTGATACATTCAACCCACAATGGACCTTGATCTCCAGGTATTGTGTGTAAAAGGAGCATTCCAGAGACTGCTAAGGTGATACAATCCAAGATGTGGTCAGACCAGTTTATCACATGACTAACCTAAAATAAAAGCAAAATACTGCAGATGCTGGAACTCTGAAATAAAAGCAAGAAATGCTGACATATGACTAACCTGCTTGGCAGCCTGGGTTTTTCTGAATTGTACAAACAGTTTGAACTCAGAAAGTCTGTATGCTCCTGAACTGAGAAGACCTCTCCTGTCTGCTGCCATCTCTCTGTCACAAGCCTCTGAATCCACTGAAGACACATGAACCCCAAGAGATAAAAGTCTCCTACAGTGAACAAGGTTTAAGAAGAATACTGGGCCACAACGAAAAGCAAGGACTACCTACAATCAATGAGCTCGAAGAACCGTAACAAAAACTCTTCAGATATTCCTCAAATGTTTCACTTTATTTTTTCTTCTCTTTTGTCTCTATTTGCAAGTATGTATCGCATATGCATGCTAGCTGGGGCGCGGCATGTATCCATAGGCGTTAACTGAATTAGAGTTTAAGTTTAATAAAATTCAACTTTTCTTGTTTAAACCTAAGAAAACCTGTTTGTGCTTGTTTCTTTGCCTTATAATTGGAAAGCGCTGAACACTGATTCACCAAGGTGGAACTAAAAACTGTGTGTTTAAAATTAAACCCTGTTACGGTAAGACCAGGTGAAGGCTGAGAGGGATCCGTAGAGACCTTTCTCACCTGGTCGTAACAGAAATTTGGATGCTAGTGTCCGGAATTTTATCCACAGACAAACAAAAGAAATTGGAAGTGGGAAGCCAAATTGTTCCCAATTTAAAAAAGAGCAAGATTAATACAGGTTTTCTCGTGGTTGTGTGTGATGGAATACTAACATGTCTGCAACTGAAGCTAGTAGCTCTCCAAGCCAGGATGAAGTAACTTGGGATAAGTTAAAACTACTGTCTCTGGAGGAGTTGAGGAAAATGGCTGAGCAGTGTGGGATCACTGTACTTGGCAAGGCTAGGAAGTCTGAACTCCTAAGACTAGTGGCCAACCAATTTTCCCTTGAATCTGAAGAAGCAGAAACAGTGTTAGAAGTAGACCCAGACAGGGTACTGCTAGCAAAAATACAATTGGAACAAAGGAAACTTGAATTAGAAGACAGGTGAAGAGAAAGAGCGAGACAAATGGGCGGCGCAGTGGTTAGCACCGCAGCCTCACAGCTCCAGCGACCTGGGTTCAGTTCTGGGTACTGCCTGTGCGGAGTTTGCAAGTTCTCCCTGTGTCTGCGTGGGTTTCTGCCGGGTGCTCCGGTTTCCTCCCACCTCCAAAAGACTTGCAGGTTGATAGGTAAATTGGCCATTGTAAATTGCCCCTAGTGTAGGTAAGTGGTAGGTGAATGGTGGGGATGTGGTAGAGAATATGGGGTTAATGTAGGATTAGTATAAATGGGTGGTTGTTGGTCGGCACAGGCTCGGTGGGCCGAAGGGCCTGTTTCAGTGCTGTATCTCTAAATAAATAAATAAAGAGCCTTCCAGAAGGAACATGAAGAAAATGAAAGACAGGAGAAGGAGAGAGAGCAAGAAAGAAGCTTCCAGAAAGAATGCTAAGAAAGAGCGTTGAAGCAGCTTGAGTTAACTTGGGAGCGACAGAGTAACCCCAGTGAAAGCATGATCAATATGGAGGAGTATCATTCAAGGCTGGATACAGAATTGTTAAAACTAGCTCATCTAATCCCAAAATTCAATGACAAAGATGTGGAGTCATTTTTTGTGTCTTTTGAGAAACTGGTAAGGTAGCTAAAATGGCCAGCTGAGACCTGGTCTCTTTTATTGCAAAGCAAACTAATTGAAAAAGCCCACAAAGTTTATTCCCTGTTGCCAGATGAGAGTTCATCAAATTTTGAACTGACCAAAAATGCTATCCTCAGGGCATATGAATTAGTACCCGAGGCCTATCGTCAATGTTTAGAACCCTCAAGAAGCAAGCCAATCAAACTTATCTGGAGTTTGCAAGAAGTAAGCGGCTGGTTTTTGACCAGTGGCTGAGGGCTCTTAAAGTACAGCTCAGCTATGAGAATCTCAGGGCAGTAGTTCTGTTAGAGGAATTTAAAAACTCTCTCTCACTCTCAGTAAAGATCCACGTAGAGGAGCAGCGGGTTCAGAGAGCCCGGCAAGCAGCTGTTCTACCTGATAAGTTTGCTTTAATTTATAAGTCGGTTTTCCAGAGGAGAACCTTTCCTAATCACCCCCACAAATCCAAAAAGGACAAAGGGTGAGAAGATGCTCTCCGCCCAGGCAGTCCTGGGAGAGAAAGGAAAGCAGGAGACAGGGGCTCCATCCTCCAGCCAAAAAGCCAAAGAAGGTGCTGTGAGCAAGAGTGAGACCCAGAGATCGATGTGCTTCCATTGTAATAAAGCAGGGCATTTAAAAGTTGACTGCTGGAAACTAAAGGGAAAACTGGTAGGGTTAATCAGGGCACACCCGCTCAGTGAAGACGCAACTTTGATGGAAAGCACAGCAGAACAAGCTTTAACTGCAGTAAGAGTGCAACCCAGGAAGCTTACTACGGCCAGTGCAGGAAAAACTATCAGGATTTTGTGTTTGAAGGGAAAGTAACCCCATAGGCCTCGAGTGGGGCCAGCAAGCCCATCATGATTCTTAGGGACCACTAGATCCCTTTTACTGGAAAAAGGCCTGACTTTTCCCCTAGAGAGTGCAGTGAACACCAAAATGGTGGTGAATGGTATTGGAGGGCAGTGTATGCCTGTACCTGTAACACTGGGTGCACCTGGAGTATGACCTAGCTTTGGGCCAGGTGACAGTTTGGATTGTCCCTAGATTGCTTGTGGATGGGGTTGACCTGCTCCTAGGTAATGATCTGGCAGGGGTGAAGGTGGTAGCCCCCTCAGTAGTGAAAGAACGACCGCAGGATATCAGAGAGACAGGGCAGTGGCAGGAGACGGTCCCCTGCAGTTTCCCTGAACGTGTAGTCCGAGTGTATCAGGCCTGTGTCCTCAGTACCTTGCTCTATGGCAGCGAGGCCTGGACAACGTATGTCAGCCAAGAGCGACGTCTCAATTCATTCCATCTTCGCTGCCTCCGGAGAATACTTGGCATCAGGTGGCAGGACCGTATCTCCAACACAGAAGTCCTCAAGGCGGCCAACATCCCCAGCTTATACACACTACTGAGTCAGCGGCGCTTGAGGTGGCTTGGCCATGTGAGCCGCATGGAAGATGGCAGGATCCCCAAAGACACATTGTACAGCGAGCTCGCCACTGGTATCAGACCCACCGGCCGTCCATGTCTCCGCTTTAAAGACGTCTGCAAACGCGACATGAAATCCTGTGACATTGATCACAAGTCGTGGGAGTCAATTGCCAGCGTTTGCCAGAGCTGGCGAGTAGCCATAAAGACGGGGCTAAAATGTGGCAAGTCGAAGAGACTTAGTAGTTGGCAGGAAAAAAGACAGAGGCGCAAGGGGAGAGCCAACTGTGCAACAGCCCCGACAAACAAATTTCTCTGCAGCACCTGTGGAAGAGCCTGTCACTCTAGAATTGGCCTTTATAGCCACTCCAGGCGCTGCTTCACAAACCACTGACCACCTCCAGGCGCGTATCCATTGTCTCTCGAGATAAGGAGGCCCAAAAGAAAAGAAAAAAGAAAGAAGTAGTGGATTAGGCCATGATCAAACCAGCTTCCCCAGAGGAGATTGCATGGGCACTGCAGGCAGATGGCCATGAGGTCTGCCTGTCCGAGACTTTCTTTGGAAAGTTAGGAGACCCATAGAATTAGTTAAACGGATTTTCCCTAGCTGAGGCTCAGTGATCCGACCCAGTAATGCGAGAGTTAGCACAGGCTGCCCAGTATGAAAGTGAAGCAGAGTGAGTCCCTGATTGTTACTGTCTAAAGAATGAGGTACTGATGAGGAAATGGAATTCTCCTCACAGACCTGCGAGCAAGGAGTGGGCAGTAATTCACCAGTTTGTGGTGCCGTAGAGGTACCGGAGAGAAATATTAAGGGCCCACGAGACTACAGTGGCTGTACATGCCGGTATACGAAAGACCAAAGCCCGCATAAGACAGCGGTTTGACTGGCCAAAACTCCACAAATATGTGGTGGAATACTGCAGGAGTTGCCACATGTGCCAGGTTGAGCGGAAACCCCAACGTACAGTGAAACCTGCACCCCTAAGTCCCGTACCAGTTTTAGGAGGAGCCTCCAGCAGAGGGCTGGTGAACTGTAAGGGACCCCTGCTGAAAACAAAAAGGGGCAGGCAGGCACAAGGCTGGCAAAAGGTTAGACAGAGAAGGGGGATGTGACAAAGAGGGCAGGTTAAAGGAAGTCTGGGAGGAATCACGGATGAAAACCCCTACTGTCCGATTAGCCAACCCCGGGAAATGTGAAAGGTTAGACCCCACATCCTCCTACGTAAATGCAGACACTAGAAGCACCCCGCCAGAGTTGCTAACAGCATTAATAGGAACCCTAGGGGGCAGAGAAACTGGGAGGGTGATGCCTCACCTAGTTGAAGTGCAACAGGGGAGTGTAATAGAATCTGCACAAATACCTGCAGGCAGGAGTGTTTTCTGGGACAAAGGGGAGATTAGCAAAGAATCCTCCCCTATAGTCGGAAAAAAAGCGAACCACCCATCCCTGAAAGTCAAAAGCCTTTGCATAACTCAGCAAAGCACTAGAAGAGGTTCAGGATAGACCTGCCCCCTTCTGACTCTTTAAAAATAAATTACCTCAGCAGGAACAAGGATCCTAGGCAGCCATGGAAATAGGCAAATGGAAGAGAAACTTCCCCAAAAATAAGAAAGGCATGTTTACTGGATTGCCAAAAAGGGGGTAATTAAAGCAGCACCGGCACCAAGAAAAGACAGGCAATTTTAATAAACTTTAGGATTTATGAATGAATGGAAATGAGAGAGAAATGCATGTTTTTTTCTGTATCTTTTATTTTCTCTCAACCCTTTTAATGAAATACGCTTTTCTCAAATCGCATTTCATTCCCCTGGGTGTAGAATGAGGCATATTAATTTTGCCACATGGACATTAAATTTCAAATTGTTGCTGGGAAGAAGAGAAGGCCTGTTAAAAGAACTGCCGACCTTGTAGACCCGGTAAATACACATATAGCTAAAACACTTTAGAACTTAATTAAAACAAAGGGGCACAGCACACAGATAGCCGACGAATTGTAGATATGATTATAGAAAAGGTATTGAGGAGGATCCCAGAAACTGGGGGTCGTCATGGACACCAGATATGATTAAAGAAAAGGTATTGAGGAGGATCCCAGAAACTGTCCTTGGATTTAGCAGATATAGGGAGTCGTCATGGACACCAGATATGATTAAACTCATAATAGACAATGGGAAACTGTGAAGTTTTGAACAGGTTCTCACTGAGCCAAATAAGGAATTATCATTATGTCATTATACCAGACCCCTATGAGTAAGTAAGAGGGGCAGGTCTTAGAAACAAGATTTAACCCCTGACTGAAACTGAGGAAGGTACGAGAACCCCGGGGAAGAACACTCGAGAAGATACCCTGAGCCAGGGGCTCAGAGAACAGAAGAGCAGCCGCACGTCCGAGACTGATCACCTCGTGTCTTGACGAGTAGTATACTGTACAAGGAGTGAGAGCTTGTATTTTGATGAGTTTTGATAATGTACAAATAGTGAGAGCTTGTGCTTGATGATTTAGTGTGTGAATAAAACATTGACATACCTTTCACCAATCGGATTCCGTGGATTCTTTAAGAGGATTCTTTAAGATGTTAGGCAAAGCAACCTTGGCTGGAAAAAAGACATTTGCATATTAACAGTGCTTGGAAAGGGCAAAGGACCATTCCCTGACATACAATACACAGAGCCAAGACATGGTCAGTCCAGTTAGTCACATGACTAACCTGCTTGGCAACCTGGGAGTTTCTGAATTGTACAGTTTGAACTGAGAGCCTGCGGAAAGCAGAATGCTCCTGGACTGAGAAGAGCTGTGCTGGCTGTCTCGCCACAGCCTCTTCTGCCTGTCTGCCTGCTCCCATCTTTTTCTCACCAGCTTCTGAATCCACTGAAAACACTTGAACCCTGCGAGAGAAATGTCTCCTACAGTGAACAAGGTTTAAGAAGAATACTGGGCCCCAACGAAAAGCAAGATTGACCTGCAATCAGGGACCCTACAGTGAGCTTGAAGACCCATAACAAAAACTCTTCAGATATTGCCTCAAACGTTTCCACTTTATTTCTTCTGTTATCTTTCTGTCTCTGTCTGCATGTGTGTATCGCGTGTGCATGCTAGCATGGGTGCGTCGTGTATCCTTTGGCGTTAACTGAATTAGAGTTTAAGTTCAATAAAATTTCACTTTTCTTCTTTAAACCTGAGAACCTGTTGTGCTGGTTTCTTTACCTTTTAATTTGAAAGCGTTGAATGAGGATTCACCAAGAGGGAGCTAAAAACAGTGTGTTTAAAATTAAATCCTGGTATAGTAAGACCAGGTGAAGGCTGAAAGGGAACCCTAGACCTCTTTCTCACCTAGTCGTAACAATAGTTATAATGTAAGAAAGGTTAATGTTCTAAATACTCAAGATGAAGGAATCTCTCTAAGCTAGACTAAGTGTATTAAGGTGCCAGCATACCAACCAAACATATAACAGTTTTCCCTCTCGGCCACTGGTCAGGCTGTCAATTTGGCTGGCTGGCAGGTGGGGACAGTGATCAAAAAACTATAATGAAGTCCTGCCAGGTTCTTTGACTATTTATGGCTTCCCATTCCCTAACCTTCCCTGTAAATAGCGGGACCTATGTTTCCAGAGATTACTTTTAAATTTACCCCCTTTTCAGCGCAGGCTATATCCTCTGATTCGACTGTTCTGGACTTCAGTCCTTTACAATCAGGTACCTTAGTTTATGGTGACACAAGTCAAATCCATGCTTTCTTACATGTGATCATAGGAATTCATGAATGGTTTGGGGATTGTATTCTAGATTTGCAGTCATTTTTCCATGAAAATACCCCTTTAATCCGCATTAGTAGTAGCCCGTGAATACTTCAGCATAAGCCACTGTAAATAGACGTGCTTATGATAATAACAAGGGAATATTTTCTTATGCTTGGCACATCTTTCTATACTGCTGTCAGATTAAACAGTTTTGCTGCAGTATCGGTTCTTGTTGGAATGCTACGCCCCTTGCCTGTCACATGGTTAGATGGTGGCAGTTACTGTTACGTGCAATCGACAGAGACTTTTGTTAAGCACTGCTTTGCACTTTGGCTGATTTCGATCTGAATACACACAAGGCCACAAGCAGGCAACTTTTGGGTGAAATGGAGAGCACCAGCACCTCAGCACTGGGCTTGTACGGGTTAATGACAGCAGTGTTCGCGGCAGCAGTGGCTATCCATTTTCAGAAATCTAAAGCGCGTTTGAAGTTAAACATTTCCACCAGCGTGACTTTGCTGCTGTTATTTTCCGGAATGTCCTTGTTTTACATTTACTTACCGCAGTACTTGGGGGTTGTGCTTTTCGGTGTTTGCTGCTGTCTGATTTATCGATCGCTTTGCTCCGATGCCTTACTCTGTCCGGTAGGAAAGGCTGTTCTGATCACCGGTAGGCATAAACTGAGTTACAATAGCTGTTAGTCATGTAAAGCTTGTATGTGATTCTTGGTAAATAATGAACTATAGTTTTCATAAAGAACAAAATTAGATTGTGCTACAATTTAATCCTTTTGGGTATTAAACTAAACAATCGCCCACATTAATGCGCCTAATTATTTATCAATATTAATGCTAATTATTGGGTAAACCAAAGCCATTGTCTGCCAGACCATTCACAACCTTGGTGTCCTATTTGACACCAAGATGAACTACCGACCTCCTATCCGCTCCATCACCAAGATCGTCAACTTCCATTTCTGTAACATCACCCAACTCTGCTCCTTTATATTATTAATTATTATTATTGATATTACGACAGATGATCAAAAGCTTGCACAAAGAGGTAGAGTTTAAAGAGTGCCATAAAGCAAGAGAGTGCGGTAGAGAAATGGAGAGATTTAGGAAGGGCATTCCAGAGTTTACTGCTAACAAAAGCAAAATACTGTGGATGCTGGAAATCTGAAATAAATACAGAAGATGCTAGAAATACTCAGTAGGTCTGGAAACATCTGTGGAGCGAGAAACAGTGTTAATGTCTCAGGTCTGTGACCTACGGCTTAGGCAACTGAAGGTGTGGCCGCCAATGTTGAAGCAATTCGGGGCCATTGGAATAGTTGAGCCAGGAGGTAACAAAGGCGTGGATGAGGCCTGCTGCAAGCGTGGTCTGGTAGGGCATCTCGGGAGCAACAGCAGGTGTACCATTGGCCTTTGAACCTAGCGAAGCCACCGTAAAGGCATGCCTGCACGCTAAACACAAAAATGGCAAATAGCGTAAATGTAGTGTCATGCATGTTGATAGGACAAACACAAAATACACCATTTTTCTTTTATATTTTTGCTCATTCTCAAATGTCACCAGCAAGGTCAGCATTTATTGCCCATCCCTGATTGCCCTTGAGCAGGTGGTGGTGAGCCTCCTTCTTGAACTGCTGCAGTGCATGTAATGAAGGTACTCCGATAGTGCTGTTAGGTTGGGAGTTCTAGCATTTTAAACTAGTTACAGTGCAGGAACAGTGGCGATATTTGCCCAAGTCAGGATGATGTGTGACTTTAAGCGGAACTTATGGAACTTCCATGTGTCTGTTGCCCTGGTCCTTCTAAGTGGTAGAGGTCACTTGTTTGGAAGGTGCTGGCGAAGAAGCCTTGGTGAGTTACTGCAGTGCATCTTGTAGATGGCGCACACTGCAGCCACGGTATGTCAGTGATGGAGGGAATAAGTGTTTAAAATGGTGGCTAGAGTGCTGATTAAGTGGGCTACTTTGTCCTGAATTATGCCGAGCTCCTTGAGTGTTGTTAGAGCTTCACTCATTCTGGCAGGTGGGGAGTATTCCATCACACCTCTGATTTGTGCCTTGTAGATGGTGGAAAAGCTTTGGAGAGTCAGGAGACGAGTTACTCACCACAGAATTCCCTGCCCTTGTAGCCAAAACATTTTTGAACCTGGTCCAGTTAAGTTTCTGGTCAATGGTGACCCCAAGATGTTGATAGTAGGGAATTTGCCAATGGTAATGCATGGACTCAATGGGCTGAACTGCCTCCTTCTGTGCTGTACGTAACTCTGTGAATGTCATGGGGAGGTGGTTAGATGCTCTCTTGTTGGAAATGTTCATTGCTTGACACTTCTGTGAATGTTACTTGCCACTTATCAGCCCAAGCCTGAATGCTGTCCATGTCTTGCTGCATGTGGGCATGGACTAATTCATTATGTGAGGAATTAGGAATGGAACTTAACACAGTGCAAATATCAGCGAATATCCCCATTTCTGATCTTATATGAGGGAAGGTCATTGATTAAGTAGCTGCTGATGGCTGACACTGTCCTGAGGAACTCCTGCAGCGATGTCCTGGAACTGAGATGATTGGACTTCAACATCCGCAACCATCTTCTTTTGTGCTAGGTACGCCTCCAGCCAGAAACATTGTGGAGCAAACCATTGGCATGTTTAAGAAACAGTTCTGATGTCTGGACCATTCAAGGGGAGTCTTACAATACTCTCCAGAGCATGTTGCAAAGTTCGTAGTCATCTGCAATATCCTTTACAACACTGCTACAATGACGACGCAGCAATTGTCACCAGGCATCCAGAGGCCACCTTGGGAGGAGGAGGAATGGAGGTGGCATCTGGGACCCCTTCGCACTGGATGGTCTGAGACTCCACTTCTATTATAGCGGGGCATTTAGAAAAATTAAAGGCAGAGTCAACATGGTTTTGTGAAAGGGAAATCATGTTTAACCAGTTTATTGGATTTGTTTGAGAGAGTTGCATGTGCTGTGGATAAAGGGGAACTAGTGGATGTATTGTACTTAGATTTCCAGAAGGAATTTGATAAGGTGCCACATCAAAAATTATTGCAGAAAATAAAAGCTCATGGTTTTGGGGGTAACTAATTGGCATGGATAGAAGATTGGCTAGCTAACAGGAAACAGAGAGTAGTCATAAATGGGTCATTTTCTGGATGGCAAAATGTAATGAGTGGTGTGCCACAGAGATCTGTGCTGGGGCCTCAATTTTTTACAGTTTATATAAATGACTTAGATGAAGTGACTGGAGGTATTTCTGCTACGACCATGTGCGAAAGGTGTCTAGGGGTCTCTTACTATCTTCACCTGATCTTATTGTAACAGGGTTTAATTTTAAACACACTGTGTTTTGAGCTTCCCAATTGTAAGGCAAAGAAATGAGCACAAACAGGCTTTCTTTGGTTAAAGGAAGAAAGATGAAATTTATTAAACCTTAAACTTAAACTCTAATACGGTTCACGCCTACGGATGTATGATGCGCCCACGCTAGCATGCACACGGGATATAAACATGCAGATAGGGACAGAAGTGAGCAGAAGAAAAAATATGTACAACAGTTTGAGGCAATATATTGTTACTGTTTCTTGAGCTCGCTGTAGTCCTTGATTGAAGATATGGTCTTGCATTTCATTGGGACTCAGTAGTCTTCTTAAACCTTCTTCACTCTAGGAAACCGTTCTCTCTTTGAGTTTCATGTGTTTTCACAAGATTCAGTTCTGTGAGAGATGAGCAGGCAGGAGAGTAGAGGTCTTCTCAAACCAGGAGCCAGGAGCTTTTTCTACTCCGTGAGCACATGGCTTTGTGCCTGTTCAAATCCTTTGTTGGAAGTTCAAATTCTCTGCAACAGCTAGTTAGTCATGTGACTAAAACTGGTCTGACCACTTCTGTGTATTGGGGAAGCAACTGCTGGGTCCCCATTATTTCAACCTTGTCTGGTACCGTGCAAATGTCCTTCCAGTCAGGGCTTTCAATTTTAAGTTTTTGTTCAAGTGGCAAAATAATGTGTGCCTCAGTCTTGGGCAGGTGTGGGGTTTGCCTGACAGTATGTGTGCTAAATTTGCTGATGACACAAAGATAGGTAGGAAAGTAAGTTGTAAAGAGGGCATAAGGGGGCTATAAAGGGATATAGATAGGTTAAGTGAGTGGTCAAAGACCTGGCAAATGGAGTATAATGTGGGAAAGTGGGAAATTATCCACTTTGGCAGGAAGAATAAAAAAGAAGCATATTATCTAAATGGTGAGAGATCGTCGAGCTCTGAGATGCAGAGGGATCTGGGTGTCCTAGTGCATGAATCGCAATAGGTTAGTATGCAGGTACAGCACGTAATTAGGAAAGCTAATAGAATGTTATCGTTTATTGTCAGGGGAATTGAATACAAAAGTAGGGAGGTTATGCTTCAACTATACAGGGCATTGGTGCGACCACATCTGGAGTACTGTGTACAGTATTGGTCTCCTTATTTAAGGAAGGATGTAAATGCGTTGGAGGCAGTACAGAGAAGGTTTACTAGACTAATACCTGGAATGGCGGGCTGTCTTCCGAGGAAAGATTGGACAGGCTAGGCTTGTATCTGCTGGAATTTAGAAGAGTAAGAGGCAACATGATTGAAACATAAGATCCTGAGGGGTCTTGACAGGGTGGATGTGGAAAGGATGTTTCCCCTTGTGGGAGAATCTAGAACTAGGGGTCACTGTTTAAAAATAAGGGGTCGCCCATTTAAGACAGAGGTGAGGAGAATTTCTTTCTCTCAGAGGGTTGTGAGTCTTTGGAATTCTCTTCCTCAAAAGGCTGTGGAAGCAGAATCTTTGAATATTTTTAAGGCAGAGGTGAATAGATTCTTGATAAGCAAGGGGATGGAAGGTTATCGGGGTAGATGGAAATGTGGCGTAATCAGTTCAGCCATGAACTTATTGAATGGCAGCACAGGCTTGAGGGGCTGAGTGGCCTACTCCTGCTCCTAATTCGTATGACCCCCAGAACAATTTAAAGAATTACATGACAAGATTTCACATTTTAAGATTTATTATAACAGTGAAACGAAAAGAAATCCCCTTTAACTAAATGGTACATTTTCAGTAGCTGATACCCCAAATTACATAGAAAAGTGTTTTCTTTACTTAGTAAAATACTTGAAATGCTCACACCATACTTACACGTTATATTGTCCTCTTTGGTGAAATATTTGTGCTTAAAAGTCCCAAAATCCTCCCAGTCCATGTCCTCTTCGCTCACTTCTCGAGCATTTCTGACCTCGACGTCCGTGAATAAAGTGATTCCTGGTGATTCTACTGGTCTCTACCTCTCCACAAGCTTCTTTCAAACTTTTAAAACAAGTTCAAGTCTTTGCAGCCTTTTGCTGTATCAGGCTTCCGAGAGCAGGTGTCTCCTCTCTATCTCTTTTACAGCCTGGCTTGAGTCTGCAACCACTAGTTTCCACTCTTACAGCCAGTCTGCCTTCAGAAAATCCATTAAATTTATCTGGACCCAAAAGGCAACAGCTTATTGTCCTGTTCCAAAATGGAAAGTCCAGAAGTCTGGTATCACAGAGCCACCTGAGCCTTCCATTGTTCCAGCTGTTAACAGCTGCTCAGTATATTTTCATCTTCAGAACATTGGCTGGAACTTTACATCAGGGCGAGCCTGCCTCCGTTGGGCCTGGAAGCCTCACGGTGATTTAATGTCACCTAGGCCCTTAATTGGCCTCGTGTAGAACTACCGCCCCTCTGACGCAGGAGGTCCCGCCTCCAAGAGCTGCTGGCCAATCAGCGGGTCGGCAGCTCTTCAGTCCCAGCACTGCCACTGGTGTGGTGGTCGCTGCTGGGACTGCACCTAGTGTTGAGGCTTCGCCGGGGTCAATCGGCTGGGCCCCAGCGAGGCTGTGGGGGTGGGTTGAATGGGGTAAAGAATGTTCTCTAGCAGGGGTGGCTTGTGCCGTGTTGGGGGGCACTCTAGAGTACAGGGTGCCTGATCTGGAGGGCCTCACCACAGCCCGCAAGGAAGTCGCCAGGTTTTAATGGATGGCTTCCTGAGGTGCTAAGCCACCCATCTGCGGCTGGTATATTACCAGCGGTGCAAGGAAGAATCCCTTAAGTGGCAATTAATTGGCCCCTTAATTGACCTGGGGCGGGCGGGCGGGCGGTCCCTTTGTCACCTCGCCTTCTGCTTGTAAAATTGCAGTGGGGACGGGAAGACGACACGAATGGCCCGTCGTCTCCCACTCAGTTTTATGCCCCCCCCCACACCCCTGCCTCCAGCCCTCTCCTGTGGGTGGGTAACATAAAATTTCAGCCATTTATTCTTTGGTTTACGGCCCAAAAGTCTGGGTGAGCGAAACCCATTGTTCTTCAGGTGAAGAGCAGAATTTCTTCAAGGTGGACATTCCTGGAAGAGAAGTGGCAGTGAATTAAACACGAATATGAAATCAAAATACTGTGAATGCTGCTCTTCTCTCTGACGGAATTTCCATTTGTCTCTTCTACCTTATTACATTGCTAACCATTGCCATTTCTGATGAAAAGTCATAGACCTGAAACGGAACTCTGTTTCTCTCCCCACCGATGCTGTCAGAGCTGCTGAGTATTTCCAGCATTTTCTGTTTTTATTTCAGATTTCCAGCATCGGTAGTATTTTGCTTTTGTGTTAGCACTACTTTTTTATCTTGCCTTTTTTCATACTCTTTTTAACTTTGTTGATGCCCATGCCTTGATCCTTGGCTTTTCATTTAGATTTCTCAATTTAAGATAAAATGCTGTAATGCATGGCAGTGTTCATATTGGATGGATCAGATATTGCTTACCACCTTAAATGAGTGAAAGTAGAGCACTTGGGTAGTTTATATTGAAATCACAGAATATAAACAGAAAATGCTGGAAATACTCAACAGGTCAGGCTGTGAAGAAAGAAACAGTTAACATTTCAGGTCACTGACCTGTCATCAACCCTAGTCTTTGGTGACTCGGAGGCCTACTGAGCCATGTCAATGTGTTTTTTGTACTTTATCTCTCCTTTGTTCCTGTATTTATTTATTTAGGACTTTCATGCCTACTTTCATCCCTGATTCCTTGACAAAGATTAGGAATTCATTCTCTGTTGTGGATTGAGGCAAACTGTCTGAAATAACTTAGCGTTTGACTCATTATAACTGTCTGTGTTCTACTTAGTACATATTGGGAATGGAAAAGTGTTTAGTATCAAATAATCAGTTATGTGAGGTGTTTGTGTGTATGAGCATATAAGTTTCTGTGTCCTTTTGTTTTGTGATAGACAATAGAAATCTGTTAAACCAAGAAAGAACAAATAGCATTAAAATATTTTTTCATTTGAAGAAAATAGCAGGTATTGGATCATGAGACGAACAAGATGGACATGCCTTTCTTTAGTTACAGCTCTTTTGCAAAAACTGTGTTTTTCTATTTTATTTAGGTTGTGACTCAGGCTTCGGTTACACTTTGGCCAAGCATCTACATTCTCTTGGTTTCCATGTGTTTGCAATGGTGCTCCATGAAAGAGGAGATGGCGCGCAAGAACTCAAGTCAATCCATTCTGATCGACTCATAGTTATTGAAATGGACGTTACAAATTGTGCAATGATCCAAGAAGCCCAGAAAGAAGTTGCAAAGCACCTGGATAACCAGGGTGAGTATGTATAGGATGCTCCAGTCAGCTTGACGGTAACATTTTCAGTTCACAGTGATAAAGCTGTTTCCAAAATTCATAATGCCGGACTGATCACGGGTACCTGAAGCTACAGCTCTGAAGGACAACTAGTGATTATTGCCAATGACAGCCTTTGAGAAATTTACTGATTTCACAGCAGGTAATGTTAAAATGCATAAGAAACCATGTATCATCATCATTAATTGCAAAATACATAAATTGTAAAATAGATAATATTCCAGACACCATCTCATAAATGATCATCATTTAGATTTCCCTGTAACTGTACAATATCACAGGGATAGTTGTTATTTTTTGAACACCATTTCACTGCTGGAAGGAACAAAACCAGGAAAAGACAACTTGAGAGTCCAGTAGTTGATGCTATAATGAAAGAACCTTCACGAATTAGTCCTGCTGAGTTTCTAGGACATCTTAACAATGCAGCCTCCAGAGTGTGCTAATTGGCTAAAGCCAGGGACTTGTACAATGTTATACAGCTTATGAGCAAAACCATGTGATAATTTTGTATGTGAGCCGGAATTAACCACTGGATCTCTGAAAGAATTAGTAAATAATATTTTTACGTGAAAAAAAATGTGCTTTTCCCCCCTCCCTTTCATTGTGTACCTTTTTGTTTCTCTCCCCATCTCAAGAATCTCCTCCAGCCCCACAACCATCCAAGATTTGCGCTCCTCCAATTCTAGCCTCTTGAGCACCCCTAATTTTAATCACTCCACCGTTGGACAGCATTCAACTGTCTAGATCATAAGCTCTGGAATTCCCTCCCTAAACTTCACCACCTCCCCTTTCTTCCTTTATCACTTTTTATAACCTGCCTCTTTGACCAAGCTTTTGGTATCTGTCCTAATATCTCCTTATGTGGCTCAGTGTCAAATTTTGCTTTTTAATGCTCCTGTGAAGTGCCTTGAGATGTTTTCTTACATTAAAGGTGCTGTATAAAACATTTTACAGTTTGTTCGGATTCACTGGAGTTAAACCAAGCCAGTCACCAGGTTCTTGTTCCAGTCTACCTCTTGACTGTAAATTAGCCTTGTGCATACAAAGGGACATAATATTATAAATAAAGCGCATTAGATGTTCCACTTTTATGCCCTGACCTGTAAAAGATGTTTAAGCCTCCTTGGGAATTTTAAGAATTGCCTGAAAGCTTGTGTAAAACACACTTTTCTCAGGTGAATTGTGCTATGAGTTCATTTTTTAGAAAACACTGCCCCTCACTGTTTCATTTGCAGCTTAAGGAGAAGCAAATGCGACTGGAAGCTCCTGAGTTTACTGTTTTTGTATAATAAGGCGATATTTTTAAAGCTCTATGCTTGCTTTAGGCTAATAGCCATTACCATTTAGCACCATTCTAAAAATGTTCAGGAAACCTAGATTACATTTTGAGAACCATGTTTATAAACCACTATGATGATGTTTCCTGAATGTGAGAAAATCTGCAGACATACAAGCCTACTCAAACATATCATTGAAGTCAAATAACATGGCAGCAAGCACTCCTGTGGGAATGTGAAGGCGTGTGCTACATTTACTTTGATGAAATTACTGCTGCTGAGTTCAGAGAAGAGTGAACTTCCAAGGATCACAGTTAATTTGTGGTTGATATTCTAGTTTCTTAATAAAATTTGTGTTGGGTGATTTTGATAGGACTGGGCCTTATTGTCAAGTTACCAACATAATTATATGACCTTGGAGGGTAGTTTCACAATGCACAAATTATTAATATTTTTCTGACAGGCAACCTCCAGAGCCAGCTGTTTGGCAGGGTCATTCTGGAGTTGTGTAAGATTTGAAGGTAGGTCCAACAAAAGGTACACCCAAGCAAATGGGTCACCTATAATAAATCTAAACACCTTGGGACATTATCCCTCCAGCTGAATGTGATTTGGGTTTTGGCTTTTGGTTTGTACAGAAATGTTCTTGAAATGGTATTGCACTTTCTCAGCAACTATGAAAATAAAACCACTTCAACCTAAACTGTGATGCCATTTCCACAACATCTTTAATGATGACAGACTCCACAGACCACATTTGGCTGGAGGCTTTAGCAACAAGTGGTTCTTTTTAGTCTTAGTTACTAAAAGGGGCAGGGTCCCATTCTATAAATGGTTCTATAACATTACATCTATTTTATTTCCTCCATGCACCTCTGCATGAAGACCACCCAAGAAAAATCATAGATACAGAAGTACCATTGTACGAAAGCCACTATTTTTGGTCCCCGCTCCAAACTCTGTTCCCTGGCTACCCACTCCATCCCTCTCCCTGTCAACAGTTTGAGATTAAACCAGTTTTTTCACAACTTTGGTGTCATATTTGACCCCAAGATGAGCTTCTGACCACATTTGTCCCATCACTAAGACCACCTATTTCCACCTCTGTAACATCGCCCAACTTTGTCCCGGGAGGCTTTCCCGACCCGTTCCCGCCTCTGCCCCCCCCCCCAACTTTACCTAGGGTGGGAGGGGGGCAAAAAATGGGCCGCCCGCCCCAGGCCAATCAAGGCCCTTAAGTTGCCACTTAACAGCCACTTAAAGTCCTTTGCCCACCTCCACACAGTGGCAAGTGGGCGTCCTGGAGCCGGGAAAAGCCGCCTGGGAAAAGCAGGCGGCTTCTCAGCGCCCCGGGGGTGGGTACTGATAATCGGGCCCGGGTGCCCAATGAAGGGCCGCCCCGGCTTCCCCATCCATCCCCAGGACCCAATGCGCCTCTTTCCCCCCCAAACGGGCACCCTTGCATTGCCAGGGCCCGACCAATTACCCCCAGTGAGGCAACCAAAACACACCTTAAATCCCGGCTCCATGTCTTCCTCTGTGGTCGGCTGGGTTGCAGTCTCAGCAGTCGGCTGGGTTGCAGTCCCACCTCGGAACAGTTAAAGCCTGGGGAACCGTAAAATGCGGGGCGACTCCCCAGGCAAGGCGGAAATGGGTTCGCCACCGACTTTTATGTCGGTGGCCAGCTCCTGTCCGCCCAACATAAAATTCAGCCCAACAGCTCCCGGACAAGCAAAGTCTTGATTTTAAAACTCTCAACCTTGTTTTCAAATCCTTCCATGGCCTAGCCCCTCCCTGCCTCTAAAACCTCCCCCTGCGCCACAGGATATCGGCGCTCCTCTATTTCTGGCCTCTTGAGCATCCCTGCTTTTAATCACTCTTCCATTTGTGGCCGCACCTCAGTTTCCTAGGCGCTAAGCTCTGGAATTCCCTCCATACTCTTCCCTACCTCTGTACCTCTTTCTTTTCCTTTAAGACACTCCTTAAAACCTACCTCTTTGACTAAGCTTTTGGTCATCTGACTTAATATCTCCTTATGTAGCTTTGTGTCTATTTTGTTTTGTAATGTTCCTGTGCAGTGCCTTGGGACGTTTTATTACATTAAAGGTGCTATATAAGTTGTAGTTGTTGTACCATTTCTAGGCTCTTCATGTGTTCTTGCATGCAGACGTGAATTTCATTTTAATTGAGTTTGAAGTATTTGTAACTAATTCCTTTGTTCACTTCTCTCTTGTTCCAGCTTGCTGCTATTCTGTTATTTTTTTCCCTCTTTGGCTGCTATTTATTTTCTCTGATCTTTTCATTCCCTCACTTGTCTTTCCATTTATTTTTTCCAACTCTCATCTGCAGTTGACTGCAGTAGAGAAATTCATGGCTGAAGAAATCTAGTGTAAAAAGATTTAAATTGGTTTTAAGAAATCACTGGAGCAAATGATAATTACTAACCATAGAATATTAGTTTATTGATAAACATTTGTCATTTTAAAATTATATTCACCAAGTTAACTCATATAAAACTATGTCCATTATAGTACAGTTGTAGTACATTCCCACAAGAGGAAAGGTAGATTAAGCAAAGCCAGTGCTCTCTGGATGATGAATGAGAGTAAGATAAAGCAGAAAAAAATTGATAATACAAATTAAAATCAGGTTGAATATAGAAAGTTCAGAGGGGAAGTGAGAAAGGAACTAAGATAGGCAAAGAGAGAGTATGAGAAGAGACTGGCAGCTAACATAACAGGGAATCCAAAAGTCTATTTTAGGCATATAAATAGTAAAGGGGGAGTAAGAGGAGGGTGAGGCCAATTAGGGACCAAAAAGGGAATTAACACATGGAGGAAGAGTGCATGGCTGAGGTACTAAATGAATACTTTACATCAGTCTTTACCAAGGAAGAAAATGTTGCCAAAGTCATAGTGAAAGAGGAAGTAGTTGAGACACTGGATGGGCTAAAATTTGGTAGAGGAGGTATTAGAAAGGCTGGCTGTGCTTAAAGTTGATAAGTCACCAGGACCAGATGGGTTGCATCTGAGGATACTGAGGGAAGTGAGGGAGGAAATTGCAGAGGCCCAGGTTATATACTTCCAATCCGCCTTAGATACAGGGGTGGTGCCAGACGACTGGAGATTTGCAAATGTTACACCCTTGTTCAAAAAAGGGTGTAAGGATAAACCAAGCAACTTTTGGCCAGTCAGTTTAACTTCAGTGGTGGGAAAACTTTTAGAAACGATAATCTGGGACAAAATTAACAGTCACTTAGATAAGTGTGGATTAATTAAGGAAAGTTGGCAAAGATTTGTTAAAGGCAAATTGTGTTTTAACTAACTTGATTGAGTTTTTTTTTTAGGTAACAGAGAGGGTTGATGAGGGTAATGCGTTTGATGTAGTGTACATGGACTTCCAAAAGGCATTTGATAAAGTGCCATGTGATAGGCTTGCCAGCAACGCTGAAGATGATGGAATAAAAGGGGTGGGACAGCATGGATACTGAGTTGGCTGAGTGACAGGAAACAGAGTAGTGGTGAACGGTTGTTTTTTGGACAGGAGGAAGGTATATAGTGGGGTTCCCTAGGGATCGGTACTAGGACCAATGCTTTTTGTGATATATATCAAAGACCTAGACTTGGGTGTACAGGACGCAATTTTAAAATTTGCAGATTACACAAAACTTGGTGTTGTGAACTGTGAGGAGGACAGTGACAGACTTCAAGAGGACATAGATAGGCTGGTGGAATGGGTGGACAAGTGGCGGATGAAATTTAATGCAAAGAAGTGTGAAGTGGTATGTTTTGGTAGGAAGAACAAGGAGACGCAATATAAAGGAAAGGGTGCAATTCTAAAGGGGATGCAGGAAAAGAGAGACCTGGATGTATATGTGCACAAATCGTAGAAGGTGGCAGGACAGGCAGAGAAAGTGGTTAAAAAGGCATACAGGGTCTTTGGCTTTATAAATAGAGGCATAGAGGACAAAAACAGGGACAGCTGGAGTATTGTGTCCAATTCTGGGCACCACACTTGAGGAAAGATGTGAAGGCATTAGAGAGGGTGCAGAAAATATTTGAGAATGGTTCCAGGGATGACGGACTTCAGTTACGTGGACAGATTGGAGAAGCTGGGGTTGTTCTCCTTGGAGAAGGGAAGGTTAAGAGGAGATCTGTGACAGAGGTTCAAAGTCATGAGGGTTGTAGACAGAGTATGTAGAGAGAAACTGTTTCCATTATGGAACGGTCAAGAACCAGAGGACACTGATATAAGGTAAATTGCAAAATAGCCAACGCGACATGAGGAAAAACTTTTTTATGCAGCGAGTGGTTAGGAACTGGAATGCATTGCCTGAGAGTGTGGTGGAGACAGATTCAATCGTGGCTTTCAAAAGGGACTCAGATAAGCACCTGAAGAACAATAATTTGCAGGACTACAGGGAAAGGGCAGGGGAGTGGGACTAGCTGAGTTGCACATTGCAGAAAGCTGGCATGGACACAACGGGCTGAGTGGCCTCTTTCTGTGCTGTAACCATTCTATGATATTGATGCACACATTCAACTCTTGCTTCTGTCATATCAAAAGAGTTTTATTGATTTTATTCTCAGCTACTTAACATTGGCAAGTAACCAGGGCTTTCCTTTTCTAATACCGTGTTAAGTTTAAATGCTGCATCAAATCTGATACTGAGATACAAATCAAGACAAATTTGATAACAATGAAATATAATGCCACATAAAATAGGGGAGAGAGTAAGAATTTATTGGAAAGCTGTTTGCAATAAAACACAAGCCATTTATGGACCAGTTATCTTGCCGCTTCATCATTTATCAATATTGACTGCTCATAATCTGGCCTCAACTACGTTGATTAGTGAGGAACTGAAATACTCCAGGTAGTTACCTCTTTTTATGGTACAGGATGACAAATGAGACCTCTTTCTGCCTTAAACAACATAAATGTTTTCTGCTGACAAGGTTCATGGTAAAACTATCACTCTTACTGTGAAGCCCAGTTCACATCGGATGGATTTGAAATGATCAATTTGGGAACTACTTACCAAATAATATGCTGAAAGCTTGAAAGAACCTTTTTTAAAATAAAATGTTGTTAAAGGATCTAGTAACTTCAACGAGATTATTTTAAATGCTATGATTTGGTGTTACTTTATAAAGCCATTTTCTATTCCAGGAAGGAACAATGATATCTGTGAAAAAAAATTTCAAAAGCTAATTTTTTTCTCTTTCTGTAGGACTCTTTGCTTTAGTTAATAATGCTGGCATCATGGTCCACATTGGTGATGCAGAAATCATCCCAACTGAAGCTTATAAACGATGCATGGAAGTCAACTTCCTTGGAGCAGTCGAAGTTACTAAAATATTTTTACCTTTGATTCGTCGAGCAAAAGGAAGGATTGTTAATATTTCTAGTCCCTCAGGTATTTCCTCTTCAGAGCTGGCAACTAGCTGTGCAAGTATCTCTATCGGTATGGTAACAGCATGTTAAACATTTCTGGCACATTCCCAGAAAAACAGCGTGAAAGCTCTAATTGAGATAAATAACATATAACTTTTGTCTGAATTAATCTACCCGCTGAGGACATTAAGTAAAAGTTTCATGTCACATGTGGTGCCCTGCAAGCTAGCTGGCAGCTCCAAATAAATTGTGTTGCAATGTAAATTGCAAAAAACATAATTAGAAAAACAGGGAGGTTATGCTGAACCTTTTATAAAGCTCTGGTTAGGCCCCAACTGGAGTATTGCATCCTGTTCTGGTCACCACACTTTAGGAAAGGAGTGAGGGTCCTTGAGAGGGTGGAGAGGAGATTCACCAGAATGTTTCCAGGGATGGAGGATTTTAGTTACAAGATTAGGTTGGAAAAACTGGGGTTGTTCTCCATAGAACAAAGGAGATTGAGGGAAGATTTAATAGAGGTGTACAAAATTATGACAGGCTTTGATAAGTTAGGCAAGGATAAACTGTTCCCATTAACTAACAGTACAAGGACTAGGGGACGCAGATTGAAGGTTTTGGGCAAGAGGTGCAAGGGGAATAGGAAGAAGAACCTTTTTAGGCAGTGGGTGGTGGTAATGACCTGGAACGTGCTGTGCACAAGGGTTGTGGAAGTGAGACAATCAATTACTCCAAAAGGATTTTGGAATAGACTTGCAGGGCTTCAGGTTTGAACGGTGGAGTGGGACTGACTGGATAGTGCCGTGGAGAGCTGACATGGACTCGATGGGCCGAATAGCCTCCTTCTGTGCCATAAATGACACTGAATCTATGACAATGGTGACTCATTGATATAAATTTCTTTAAGGTGACAGTATACCTGCTTAAGTGCTGGATCTGCAGTTGGAGATACAGTTTCAAATTCCAGTGTTGCTTGACATTTGTGATGTTTTTCTAATGATGACCAGGTCATCTGCAGGCTGTATTAAAATCCAGTGCTCAGAAGCTGTTTTAGTATAATGTAAGAATGCTGAACCTTTGCTGTTCCTGCATCAGTGCTTGGAGATTCATTCAATAGTGTTTGATCTGAAGAAACAAGCCATTGCACAGCATCTTTGTGTCCCAAAGCATCAGCGTGCAAAGGTAACAATAGTGCTATCGAGTGAGATGCATGATGTTGAGAAGCAGAAAACAATAATATATAAAACAAGCAAATGGAACCTTTAAGATTTTATTAAGAAACATATAGAAATTGCATTTCAGGTTGCAGATTCGTAGAAATATACTTTCTCTAACCACTGCCTAGAGTCTTTTATTTCTATAAGCAATCAGTGTTTACAATGCTTACAAAGAAATGAATAGCTCCGATGTGCTGAACAGTGATGATTTATACTTGACTTGGAGTTGTTTCTGTGGAGCAAGGTTAGCAATTCCACCTGTAACTAATTTACAGCTAGTATGTTCTTTTTTAATCTGAAAGCTAGAATTACTTAGGATCTGTCATGTTTATTCATTTCAGGTGTGGAAGCGAGTGAAATATTAAAAAAATCTGTAGTTTTCAAATAGAGTTGATTTTTTTACGAACAATCCCTTTAATATAGCATAGGATCGCACATGTAAGAATTAAATTAGTATTTCGGATAATAATAAGAGGAATGTAACAATATTATATGAAAAAAAAATAGGTATAGAAATGTAACAAAAGGAAGTATTTTGTCTGATGGATTAATTATTGGATTCCTTCTGGTCATAACACTCATAGTGCTGATCTTAATCAATGCTAACTGTTTCTACAAATCGAAGAGAATCTACATGACAGCCTGTTATGTGCACAGCCTTAATTTATCGAGTAGCTTGTGTTATGACCCAGGTGAGAAGGGGACTAAGGGTTCCCTCTCAGCCCTTGCCTGGTTTGACCGTAACAGGGTTTAATTTTAAAACACTGTGTTTTTAGCTCCCCCTCAGTGAATCCTCGTTCACTGCTCCTATTGTAAGGCAAAGAAATTAGACAGGTTTCCTTAGATTTGAACAAGAAAGGTGGAAGTTTATTAATCTTAAACTCTAATCTGGTTAATAACTATGAATATGCGACGTGACCACGCTAGCATGCATACACGATAAACACACACGCAGATAGAGACAGAAAAAGGAGAAGGAAGGAATAAAGAGGAAACCTTTGAGGCAATATCTGGTGGTTACAGCCCTTTAAGTTCAATGTGGAGCCTTCGGTTGCTGGTAAGTCTTGCAATTCGTTGGGGCCCAGTTCAGGCTTCAAATTGTTTCGATGTAGGAGTCTTTTGTCTCTTGAGGTTCACATGTCTTCCCTAGGACCGGTGGCTTTGGGAGAAAGCGAGAAAGAGAGAGCAGCTTCCTTGTTACAGCTTCAGTTGCACACTGCCTTCAGTTCCTTTCTGTGTGGCAGAAAAAACCCAGTTTGCCCAGCAGGTTAGACATGTGACTAGCTCCTTATTTGGAACAGTCTCTCCTGCGAGGTTTGTGGATTATATTACCTTAGTCTCTGGAATGCACTTCCTTACACCTTCAATGTCTGGTAATCAAAATCCATTTGGGTTAATTGGAGCAGGGAATAGTCCTTTGTCTCCGCAAGCAAAATCTTTCAGTATACAAATGTCCTTCCAGCCCAGTGTCTGGTGATCTTCAAACAAGTCATTTCTTCACTCCAGCAACAGTTTAAAATCAAAGCAAAATACTGCGGATGCTGGAAATCTGAAATAAAAACAAGAAATGCTGTAACCACTCAGCAGGTCTGGCAACATCTGTGGAAAGAGAAGCAGAGTTAACGTTTCGGGTCAGTGACCCTTCTTCGGAACAATGTTCATATGACAAAATTAATATGCCTCATTCTTGGCAGGTATGGGTCTGCATGACACCTCTACGCCCAGCGGAATGAAATGCGATTTTTTTTTAAAAGAGCATTTCATTAAAAGGGATGAGAGAGAAGATAAAGACAGGAAAACACATAATAATCTCTCTCATTCATTCAGAACCTAACAATTGTAAGAGCCTGTCTTTTTTTGGTAGCAGTACTGCTTTCAATGGCCCTTTCTGGCATCCCAATAAACATGTGGTTTTTGGTGTTTTTTTCCAGTTTGCACATTTCTATGATTCCCTAAGGTCTTTGTTCTTGTTGAGGTCTGTAAGGGGAGGGCTAGGTTTAATTAGCCCTAAAATAACTGACCCGAATCGTTAACTCTGCTTCTCTTTCCACAGATGCTGCCAGACCTGCTGAGTGGTTCCAGCATTTCTTGTTTTTATTTAATTAGCCCTAGGTTGGAGTTCTGCTCAGGGGGGGCGGCGGTGGGTGGTTCCACTCTGAACTCTTTTTTTTTCAGTGCTTTGATGAGTCATGCAAGGGCTTTTCACCTCAGGGGATGGCTGGTTCCCTTTTATCCTGAGTGTGGGGGGTGGGGGAATTCTTTGCTAATCCCTTTGTCCTCTGGGACATTTCTGCTTGCAGGTATTTGTCCGGATTGTACTGCACTCCCCTGCGGCACTTTGACTAGGTGAGGCATCACCCTCACGATTTCTCTGTCCTCTTGAGGACTTTCTTTGTCTCTGCCTGTAAATGTTGTTAGCAACTCTGGTGGGGCGCTTCTAGTGTCTGCATTTACATAGGAGGATGTGGGGTCTAATTTTTCAAACATTTCGGGGTTGGCTGACTGGACAGTAGGGGTTTTCATCCGGGATTCTTCCCAAACTTCCTTTAACCTGCCCTCTTTGTCCCTTTTTCCCTGTTCCTTTCTAACGTGTTGCCAGCCATGTGCCTGCCTCTTGCCTTTTGTTCTTGGCAGGGGTCCCTTGTAGTTCACCAGCCCTCTGCTAGAGGGTCCTCCAAACACCGATACCGGACTTAGGGGTGCAGAATTTACTGTAGGTTGGGGTTTCTACTCAACCTGGCACATGTGGCAACTGCTACAGTCTTCCACCACATCTTTGTGGAGTTTTGGCCAGTCAAACTGCTGTCTTATGCGGGCTTTGGTTTTTCATATACCAACATGTACAGCCACTGCAATCTCATGGATCATTCTTATTATTTCTCTACAGTACCTCTGTGGCACCATTAACTGGTGAACCACTGTCCATTCCTTGCTCTCAGGTCTGTGAGGAGAACTCCATTTCCTCATCAGTACCTCCTTTAAATAGTAGCAATCAGGTACTCCCTCTACTTCAATTTCAGATTGGGCAGCCTGTGCTAACTCTCCCTTACTGGGTCAGCTCGCTGAGCCTCAGCTAGGGATGATCCATTTAACTCATTCCCTGAGTCTTCTAACTTTCCAAAGAAAATCTCGGACAGACAAACCTCATGATCATCTGCCTGCAGTGCCAATTCAGTCTCCTCTGGGGAGCTGGTTTGATCATGGCCTCACTCATTACACATTCAGGGAAACTGCAGGGGACCGTCTCCTGCCACTGCCCTGTTTCTCTGACGTCCTGCGGTCTTTCTTTCACTACTGGGGAAGCTACCACCTTCATCCCTGCCAGATCATTACCTATGAGCAGGTTAAATCCGCCACAGGAAAACTAGAGACAGTCCCTACCGTCACTAGTCCCGAAACTTTGTCGCATTCCAAGTGCACCTGGTGTAAAGGTACAGGCATAGACTGCCTCCAGTACCATTCACCATCATTCTGGAGTTAACTGCACTTTCCGGGGGAAAGGTCAGGCCCTTTCCCAGTAAAAGGGATCTAGTGGCCTCTGTGTCCCTGAGGATTACTGTGGGCTTGCTTGCCCCACTCGAGGGGTATGAGGTTACTCTCCTTTCAGACACAAAACCCTGATAACCTTCAGGAATCCTATTAAATTTTCCAGCACTTGCAGCATTAAGCTTCCTGGGTCTCACTGTTACTGCAGTTAAAGCCACAGCTTGTTTTGCTGTGCTTTTCATCAGGGTCGCTTCTTCACTGAGCAGGTATGCCCTGATTAACCCTGCCAGTTTTCCCTTTGGTTTCCAGCAGTCAGTTTTTAAATGCCCTGCTTTATTTCAATGGAAGCACACAGGTCTCCTAGTCTCACTCCTACTCACAGCACCCTTTTTGGCTAGAGGAGAGCCCCCTGTGTCTCCTGCTTTCCTTCCCCTCCCAGGACTGCTTGGGCTCCTATCATCTTCCCACCCCCTGTCCATTTTGGATTTGTGGGGGTGATTAGGAAAGGTTTTCCCCTGGGGAACTCACATAAATGAGAGCAAACTCATCGGCCAGGCCTGCTGCCTGCTGGGCTTTATGAGCCTTTTGTTTCTCTACATGTGTCTTCATGGAGGAGCGGGAGAGAGTTTTTAAATTACTCTAACAAAATTACTTCTCTGAGATTTTCATAGCTGAGCTGTACTTTAAGAGCCCTCAGCCACTGGTCAAAAGCCAGCTGCTTATTTCTCTCAAACTCTGGGTAAGTTTGATCAGCTTGCTTCTGGAGGGTTCAAGTACTAACTCACATGCCCTGAGGATATTATTTTTTGTCAGTTCATTATTTGATGAACTCTCATCAGCCAACAGGGAATAAACCTCATGGGCTTTCCCTATTAGCTTACTTTGCAACAGAAGTGTCCAAGTCTCAGTCGACCACTTTAACTGCCGTGCCAGTTTTTTAAAAGACACAAAAAAACGCTTCCACATCTCCCTCATTGAATTTTGGGATCAGTTGGGAGAGTTTTAACAATTCTGTACCCAACCCTGAATTACGCTGCTCCATATCGGCCATGTTTTCACTGGGGTTACTCTGTCACCCCCTAGTTAACTCAAGTCGTCTCAGCACTCTCTCTTTGCATTCTCTCTGGAAGGATCTTTCACTTTCTCCTCTCTTGCTTCCTCTCTCTTTTTCTTGTTCTTCACGTTCCTTCTGGAAGGCTCTTTCTTTCTCTCTCTCCTGTTTCTCTTTCTCCTTCTCCTGTCTCTCTCTTTCTTTCTCCTGTCTCTTTCTTTCTCATCTAATTCAAGTTTCCTCTGTTCCAATTGTAGCTTTGCTAGCAATACCCTGTCTGGGCCTACTTCTAACCCTGCTTCTGCTTCTTCAGATTCAAGGGAAAAGAGGTTGGTCACTAGTCTTGGGAGTTCAGACTTCCTAGCCTTGCCACGTACAGTAATCCCACACTGCTCAGCCAGTTTCCTCTACTTTTCCATAGGCTGTTCTTTTAACTCATGCCAAGTTACTTCACCCGGGCTTGGGAAGCTACTAGCTTCAGTCGCAGACATGTTAGCATTCTAGCACACACAACCACAAGAAAACCTGTATTGAAATCTTTTCTCTTTTGTTTGGGGTCAATTTGGGTTCCCAACTTCTGCAGGCAAACAAGAAATTGGGTCAAATCCAGGATGCTAGCCCCCAAATTTCTGTTACTACCAGGTGAGAAGGGGGCTAGGGGTTCCCTCTCAGCCTTTGCCTGGTTTGACCGTAACAGGGTTTAATTTTAAAACACTATGTTTTTAGCTCCCCCTCAGTGAATCCTGCTCCAATTGTAAGGCAAAGAAATTAGACAGGTTTCCTTAGATTTAAACAAGAAAGGTGGAAGTTTATTAATCTTAAGCTCTAATCTGGTTAATAACTATGAATATGTGACGTGACCACGCTAGCATGCATACACGATAAACACACGCAGATAGAGACAGAAAAAGGAGAAGGAAGGAATAAAGAGGAAACCTTTGAGGCAATATCTGGTGGTTACAGCCCTTTAAGTTCAATGTGGAGCCTTTGGTTGCTGGTAAGTCTTGCAATTCGTTGGGGCCCAGTTCAGGCTTCAAATTGTTTCAATGTAGGAGTCTTTTGTCTCTTGAGGTTCACATGTCTTCCCAAGGACCGGTGGCTTTGGGAGAAAGAGAGAGCAGCTTCCTTGTTCCAGCTTCAGTTGCACAGTGCCTTCAGTTCCTTTCTGTATGGCACAATTCAAAAATCCCCAGGTTGCCCAGCAGGTTAGTCATGTGACTAGCTCCATATTTGGAACAGTCTCTCCTGCGAGGTTTATGGATTGTATTACCTTAGCAGTCTCTGGAATGCACTTCCTTACACCTTCAATGTCTGGTGATCAAAATCCATTTGGGTTAATTGGAGCAGGGAATAGTCCTTTGTTTCCACAAGCAAAGTCTCTTAGTATGCAAATGTCCTTCCAGCCCAGTGTCTGGTGATCTTCAAACAAGTTATTTCTTCACTCCAGCAACAGTTTAAAATCAATGTTCATATGGTGGGGGTCTGCAAGACATAACAAAAATGCAGTAATGCATGTTCACCATCAGAGAGATAAGAGATAACGATGTAGACACCTTCAAATCTGAAACTGTTCTTCTCTTCTTTCTAGCAGTAACAAAAAGTGCGTGACCATGAGTCAGCCTGAGAGTCTAAAAGTGTATTTTGCATAACAGCAGTTCCAGCAAAATCATTGGGTCATTTAACTCTTTTGAGCCTAGACCCTCTAACACCCTCCTCAACCTAAAGCCAGTAGCTGTTAATTCTAGAGTTACAATTCAGCGCATAAAGGATTATGGGGACAGAGAAGGACTGTTCAGGTGGTTGCTGCTGTTGTCAGTTGCAAATGGCTGCATGGTTGTAAATAATAGAATTCCTCATGTCCTGATTGAGCTAATAGTTTATCCATTGTGAAGGTATGGAAACTATATTTAGTGATTCCTAGCCGACATATATGTTGATAGAGAAATATTTCAATTAAAACCTGCAATTATGAGTGTCAGGAAGAAAGTATCTTATTTTTCCCAGACTCAGCGGTCTTTCTGTGGCTTAATCATAAACCTCAGTCCTGACAGATGGCTAACGGGCTCTGGTACCATATGCTGCCAAACCATCATCTGAAAATCCAATATAACAAAGGGCACAGGTGCTGTTCTGTACTCCTTACAGTGCAGTAACCTTTAAATACTTCCAAACAGGTCATTAAATTTCAAGTTGATATTTCTGTTCCAGTTGATATACAAGGTCTGGAAGCAGCATTTGAATAATTCTGAATCATTTTTTTACCCCCGAAGAATCATTTAGCAGAAGCCTTATTAAATGCTGAAGCTCGCAATGCTAGAAATAGCACTGCGAACTTCTGACTGATGGCATCTGTCCCTCACAATTTTTTTTATTTTTTTTTATGGGATGTGGGTGATGCTGGCAAGGCCAGCATTTGTTGCCCATCCCTAATTGCCCTAGACAACTGAGTGGCTTGCTAGGCCATTTCAGAGGGCAGTTAAGAATCAGCCACATTGCTGTGGGTCTTGAGTCACATGTAGACCAGGTAAGGGCGGTAGATTTCCTCCCCTAAAGGACATTAATGACCCAGATGGATTTTTATGACAATCGATAATAGTTTCATGACACCATTACTGAGACTAGCTTTCAATTCCAGATATATTAAAAAAATTAATTAACTGAATTTAAATCCACCAGCTGCCATGGTGGGATTTGAACCCTTGTCCCCAGGGCATTAGCCCGGGCCTCTGGTTTACTAGTCCAGTGACATTACCATACACCACCATCTCCTCCAGAAGGAAAGGATTGGTAGCCAGTGTTGACTAGTGCCCTGTGGCAGCTTCTATTGCCCACCTCTGCTGCCAATACTTTGCTTTGGTTAGCTTTCGTGATGCGTGGGGAAAGAGAGGAGCAGAAGGATGATGTACTGCATTTTGGCCTTCGTTTCAAGTTACTGAGATCAGTTGCTGATTATAGTATTCAAATAAAGTCCAATTTTAGTGAACAGAGGAATTGCACACAGACTTCCTACTATTAGTGTAGGGTTTCTAGAGAAATGACTAGCTTTTTTAAAAAAAGTAACCGATAAATAGATTATTTGCTATTCCTGCAAATTGAGTTCCACTCCCAATCATGTATCTTTTGGAATTGTGCATTATCAGAGGTTTTCCTGAATTTGACATCCACATCCTTCTAGGATCTAGTATAGATGGGATGCGGAAAAGTCTGACTCAAATTTTCTCTGTACCAGACAAACTTTACAGAGCTCTGAAAGTCACTGAGGAAATTCTTGTTTATTTTCTTGTACCTTTCAGAGTCAAGGAAACTGGAAAGCTTGAGGGAAAATATTTCGTCCCAGTACACTTTACAAATGAAGGTTGATGTACATCAGGTTCACCAGGAAAATGTTATTTACCAGCATGTGGCTGTCCATGGTAGAGTTTGGTGCAGCCCTTGTGAGGGATAATGCACGTCCACTGGAAATTACAACATGCTGAATGCAAAGTTAGCCAAAATTGTGAGGATGATGTTCTTGAGAGATGCTCTGCTACACAAGACGTCCTGTTTCGTAGGTACACTAGCTGTTGATTGCTTGTCTTAACAGCCAGCAAACCTATTTCCTCAGCTGTCAGCAACTCGCCAGGGTCACCAAGGCGGGTGTACAGCGAGGAGTACTTCTTCAGTGAAACTGAGTCTGGGAGGCCTTTGATCAGTAAAACTGAAAAGCTCCAACTACGACCAGGTGAAAGGCTGTTGCTCACAGCACCCCTTCTCAGAGTGTTTTCACTACTTGACAAGTGATTGCCAACTTCTTGGAAGCCACTTCACCTGTCTTTCACTTCTCTCATCTTCAGCTACACTTCCTTGCTGTCAGCTTTCAACATGGTATGGGAGCAATTACAGGTAAAAGGGCAGGTGTTACATGGTAAGGGGACAAGGTGTTGAGATGTCCCAGTTTCTCTATCTTTGATGCAACCTTCTACAACAGCACTTCTAATATGTTTTCCTTTTTCCTCAACTGAGGATTCCCCACCCCCCCGCCCCTCCCGCTGTGGTTGACGGGCCCATGACCATGTCCGACCCATTTCCCGCACTTCTGCCCTTGCCCCTTCCCCTCACTCCCAGAACTGCGACACTGTTCCCTTTGTCCTCACTTTCCACCCCACCAGCCTAAACATCCAAAGGATCATTCTCCGCCATTTCCGCCACCTCTAGCGTAATGCCACCACTAAACACATCTTCCCCTCCCCTCCCATCAGCATTCCGTAGGGACTGTTCCCTCTGCAACACCTTGATCCACTCCATCACCCCTGACACTTTGACCCTTCCCATGCATCGCAGGAGGTGTAATACCTGCCCTTTTTCCTGCTCTCCTCGTCATCCAAGGCCCCGAACACTCTTTCCAGGTGGAGCAGTGATTTACTTGTACTTCTTTCAATGTAGTATACTGTATTCGCTGCTCACAATGTGGTCTCCTCTACATTGGGGAGACCAAACGCAGATTGGGTGACAGCTTTATGGAACACATCCACTCAATCCACAAGCATGACCCCAAGCTTCCAGTTGCTTGCCATTTTAATTCACCATCCCGCTCTCACACCCACATATCTGTCCTTGGCCTGCTACAGTGTTCCAATGAAGCTCAATGCTATTTTGAGGAACAGCACCTCCTCTTCTTCTGATTAGGCACTTTACAGCCTTCTGGACTCAACATTGAGTTCAACAATTTCAGAGCATGATTGACATTTTTTAATTTTATTTTTGCTTATTTTTAACCATGTGCCTGTCTTAAACTTGTTTTTCATGTTTTTGCTTTTGGACTGAGATGCCTTTTAATCACTGTACAACTGTGTGTCGACTGGGTTTCAAATGTTGACTGGTTCACTATTGCATCTGCCTCATTGTGTGTGCTGCTGAGTGATTGAGGCTGTTTGCTAAGAGCCCATAAATGTACAGTGTTCACAGCTGGGTCAAATCAAAATGGTTATCCTGATTATGACCTTGAGTGTTTTTATTTTTCTTTGTTATTTTAAACCTGAGGCAAGTGATATATGGGTATATATATGTATAGTTTTTTTAGGCCATGTTGTTTAATTATATGGGCTGCTGGCAGTAAAATTGCTCGCTCAGATAACAGATCTCTTCCCCCACAAAGGGAATTCTGTTCCTTTCTGATTAATTTTGACAGTGTAATTACTTTGACTGCTGTTGCAGTCATGGTGCACAGGCTCCAAATTTCGTGCATGTCTGACTGGAGTGTCTGGAGAATTGGAATTAGTCACCGTTTCAGCTGCAGCTGTGATACTTCTTTGTACGGGGAAAGAGCACTCACTGGCACCTAATTAAACTGGCTGATACTGAACAAACCTTGTGTTCAAATCTGTCATCAAAAACTTATTGACTAACTGTCCCAAATGGCACAAATTGATAAATGCATTCGTCAGTGTTGTTGCTGAAGCACATTAACTACAACAACTTGCCTTTGTCTAGCACCTTTGTAATAAAACGTCCAAGGCATTTCACAGGACCGTTATCATACAGTATTTCGAGCCACACAAGATATTAAAACAGAAGATCAAAAGCTTGATCAAAGAGCTGTCAAGGGAGAGTCTTCAAAGAGGAGAGAGGAGGTAGAAAGGCAGGCAGATTTAGAGAAGAAATTCCAGAGCTTGGGGCCTATACAGCTGAAGGCATGGGCTGCAACGGATGAAGGAAATCAGGAATGCACAAGAGACTAGGCAGGTCCTAGCTTTGATCCTTGGTCTGGATTGAATTGACTTGATTGAGCTCAGCCAGGCAGCAGTCAGAGAGCCAAGCTTTGCCCAGGCACCTTTTGAGGGGAGAAGGTCAGCCAGAGTTGCTAGTCTGGATCACTACCTGGTGGCCTCTGTTGCATGTGTGTCAAATGACAGCAGGATTGGGCTTGACTGTGAGGTCATTCCATAGTCAATGGTGTGGCCGCTGTCAGACTTTCACGTGAAGTATAAGCGGCCACTTTGGTCGGGGACCAGAGAGCTACTGGAACCTGTGGAGCTGTACTTCCAAGAGTCGACAACTTTAGCAGAGGAGAAAAGGCAAGGGTAGAAAATTTGGGGGGGGAAACAGGAATGCAAAAAAAATTGGCTTTGATTGGCAGCTTGAGAAATTGCACTTTACTGCATAAATTTACAAGTTACTGCTTCCAAACTGGAGCTCAATGGGAGGGCAGATTGAACAATCGGGTGTGGAGATCAGGGCACTTCACCTGGCTCTCCTAGTTTTTCGGTTGTTAAATTTAATACCATGAAAATTGGGAGGGTCTTGAATCGGCCACAGTGAGTGCCATGCATCGATTGTCTGTTGGTCCCTCCTGTCGAACAGTGCTCCATGCTGGAAGCACTAACTCATAACTTTTACCATTTAACTTTTTATAAGTTATATTAACTTTTTTAAAAGGGTGTTAGCTCTGTTCTTGCCAGCTAAATATCAGTTTGTTCAATAGTAGTTGGGTCTATGAGCAGGCTTATACTATTTAACAGGGTGACATTTATATTGCTGTTAGGACCGGGTGAGAAAGGTGTCTAGGGGTCTCTTTCAGCCTACACCTGCTCTTACTGTAACAGGATTTAATTTTAAATACTGTTTTGCGCTCCCCCTTGGTGAATCCTTGTTCACAGCTTTCCAATTATAAAGCAAAGAAATGAGCACAAACAGGTCTTAGGTTTAAAGAAGAAAAGTGAAATTTATTAAAACTTAAACTCTAGTTCGGTTGACGCCTACAGATACACACCATGCTCCACGCTAGCATGCATACACGATTTGTACATGCAAATGGAGACAGAACAGAGCAGAAGGAAAATAGTGGAGAGGTTTGAGGCAATCTCTGATGAGGGTTTTTTTTACTGTGCTTTGAGCTCACTGTAGAGTCCTTGACTGTAGTTAGTCTTGCTTTTCATTGGGGCCCAGTATTCTTCTTAAACCTTGTTCACTGGAGGAGACTTTTCTGTTGGGGTTGATGTGTGTTCAATGGTTTCCGAAGCTGGTGAGAGTGAGATGAGAGCAGACAGGAGAGAGGTCTTTTGAGTCCAGGAGCAAACAGCTTTCTGAATTCAAATTCTCTGGCAAGTTCAAATTCAAAAAATCTCCAACAACCAGTTAGTCATATGACTAAACTGGTCTGACCACGTCTTCTGTGTATTGTGGGAGCAGGGACTGATTCCTTTGTTCCAACACTGTCTGCTAGTAAGCAAAAAAGGTCTTTCTGGCTAGGGGCCTGGCAATTCCTTGTGATAGGCCCTCTTTTCTTCCCAGCAACAATTTTAAGTTAAATGTCCATATGGTGAAATTATGTACCTCATTCTTGGCAGGTGGGGGCCTGCGTGACACTGCAAACATATACAATAAATTTCAATGCAAAATACAGCTCCATTAACCATAATAGTATAGGAAGAACATCAATTCTCAGCTACAAAACAAACATCACCAAACCATCAAAGTGCAGTGAGAAAGTGTGCAGATTCACTTTGAATAAAATGTCTTTTCATTCTAACTAAACTTTTATTTCAGTCCTTGTGGCTCTGGAATATGTATCCTGTCGAGCTGGCTGCTTCAAACTATAACAGGACAGCTCACTGGAATATTGTGCCTTTTCCAGAGCTGTGATTTGGTTTATGAGGTCTGCTGTGGCAAATTATGCTATCCAAGTGCAGTCAAGAGATTAAAAGTTCAAGATTGCACAATTTTTTCTTGACAGATGTCTAATTAAAGGGCGATTATTATAATTAAACTGGAGTACAGTGATGTGCTCTGTGCAGTTGAAATGGCAAGTTGAGATGAGGCCCAATGAGATTTGGCGGCCTCTCACTTTGTTCCGAGGGATGTGATTGGAGGGTATATTTTCTAAATTGCTTCAATGATTATGTGGTGGTTTGTGTGAGCGGGGAGGGGAACACGGGCTGGCAGGATCTATGCTGTTTCTTGCAGCAATTATACAGGGACGATTTTTTGGAATGGCCATTCCTGGAAAGTTAAATACTTTTTGAAAGTGCAATTTCCTGATTTACAGATGGACTTTTTCCATTTGCTTTGTGAATCTAAGTAAAATGGGTGGTGCTGGGAAGGTATGTGCTGGGTATTGAGAGCTTGTTTTCTTGAAGGTGGATGGGAATTTTTCCTACTTAGTTTTACTTTGGATTTGTACCTTTTTTTGGATGACTTTTCTTGTAGTAGTTCTTTTGTCAAGATATCCCCCCTTCCCCTGCCCCAGACCTGCGAATCACTTAATCACTTACCTGTACGTTGTGATTTTGTCCCCACTCCACCACCACACCCCCTCCTCCCCCCCCCACCCTGCCCATCCATCCCAAGTCCCTCACTTGCCTTTGGGCCTCTAGTTGCTAGCTGTAGTCCAAATGTCCATCACTTACCTGCGTGGCCTCCTCGTGCAGCACCATTGAAGTGAAACTAAGGTCGAAAGCCCAATATCAGGGCTGTTTGGACTTCATCAGCGGCATGCAGGGTGAGTAATCTCTCCAGCTTTAATTTTGAGGACTGGATTCCTACTTTGCTGTCACTTGAAATGTTTGACGTGTATGTCCAAATGTGTGTGGGAGACATTGGAAGTTGGATTCTTAGCACTGAAATCTTTAAAGCAAGGAAAGGAATTTGCTGATTCCCAGCGAATGAACATCAAACTTGCCACATGAATCAGCTATTGATTTTTTTTATTTTAAAAATCCCAGAATAGATTTTTCCAGGACCAAAGCATTTCATTTTGTTTTTGAATTTCCCTGTCAAATGCACAGCATCTGCCAGTTTTGGGATCAATAATTGAGGAGATACTCTTTCATTTCATGGTCTTGGTGTAAGGGAGTTACAATGGACACAATTTAAGGTTTAACCTGAGCTACCTCTTTACACAATCTGACAGGGAAGTGTTACTATTCCAGCTTCACCCTCTCAACAGGAAGTCTTGCCCACTGAGATTTTGGGTCAATACTTTCACCAGCCATTAATTTAAACAGCCCAAAAAATGTGCACAGCACATGTCTGAATTTCCAATTTGTTATCCCAGTGTGGTGAGAGGTCCCACCAAGAAGCACAAAGTCAAAAAATTACCCTTTAAAATGTAATTCAATGTACAAACAGTGAGCTGGTCCAATGTTGCTACTGTACACCATCATCCTCTTACTACTGAGCAGCATATTATACCAGTTTTTTCTGGGTCATGTTGATTCTACCTAATTCCCTGACTTATTCCTTGTGCATCCCAAATCGCTGCCTTCTAGTGCAGTGATCATGCTTGACTGACTGTCATTGCAGGTCTTTGTGGACCAGATGGCACAATTTATTTAATGCTCATCATGCACTGCTCCTCCTCCAAGAGTTAGCTGACCCTGTTGCTAATCTTGTTACAATAGATCCATGATCTTGATTTAGAGATACAGCACTGAAACAGGCCCTTCTGCCCACCGAGTCTGTGCCAACCATTAACCACCCATTTATATCAATCCTACTGGATCCCGCTGGGTTGAGCACTACCTAGAACTGTACTCCAGGGAGAATGCTGTCACTGAGACTGCCCTCAATGCAGCCCAGCCTCTACCAGTCATGGATGAACTGGACATACAGCCAACCAAATCGGAACTCAGTGATGCCATTGATTCCCTAGCCAGCGGAAAAGCCCCTGGGAAGGACAGCATTACCCCTGAAATAATCAAGAGTGCCAAGCCTGCTATACTCTCAGCACTACATGAACTGCTTCGGCCTGTGCTGGGACGAGGGAGCAGTACCCCAGGACATGCGCGATGCCAACATCATCACCCTCTATAAAAACAAAGGTGACCGCGGTGACTGCAACAACTACCGTGGAATCTCCCTGCTCAGCATAGTGGGGAAAGTCTTTGCTCGAGTCGCTCTGAACAGGCTTCAGAAGCTGGCCGAGCGCGTCTACCCTGAGGCACAGTGTGGCTTTCGTGCAGAGAGATCGACCATTGACATGCTGTTCTCCCTTCGTCAGATACAGGAGAAATGCCGTGAACAACAGATGCCCCTCTACATTGCTTTCATTGATCTCACCAAAGCCTTTGACCTCATCAGCAGACGTGGTCTCTTCAGACTACTAGAAAAGATCGGATGTCCACCAAAGCTACTAAGTATCATCACCTCATTCCATGACAATATGAAAGGCACAATTCAACATGGTGGCTCCTCATCAGAGCCCTTTCCTATCCTGAGTGGTGTGAAACAGGGCTGTGTTCTCGCACCCACACTTTTTGGGATTTTCTTCTCCCTGCTGCTTTCACATGCGTTCAAATCCTCTGAAGAAGGAATTTTCCTCCACACAAGATCAGGGGGTAGGTTGTTCAACCTTGCCCGTCTAAGAGCGAAGTCCAAAGTACGGAAAGTCCTCATCAGAGAACTCCTCTTTGCTGACGATGCTGCTTTAACATCTCACACTGAAGAGTGCCTGCAGAGTCTCATCGACAGGTTTGCGTCTGCCTGCAATGAATTTGGCCTAACCATCAGCCTCAAGAAAACGAACATCATGGGGCAGGATGTCAGAAATGCTCCATCCATCAATATTGGCGACCACGCTCTGGAAGTGGTTCAAGAGTTCACCTACCTAGGCTCAACTATCACCAGTAACCTGTCTCTAGATGCAGAAATCAACAAGCGCATGGGTAAGGCTTCCACTGCTATGTCCAGACTGGCCAAGAGAGTGTGGGAAAATGGCGCACTGACACGGAACACAAAAGTCCGAGTGTATCAGGCCTGTGTCCTCAGTACCTTGCTCTACGGCAGCGACGCCTGGACAACGTATGCCAGCCAAGAGCGACGTCTCAATTCATTCCATCTTCGCTGCCTTCGGAGAATACTTGGCATCAGGTGGCAGGACTATATCTCCAACACAGAAGTCCTTGAAGCGGCCAACACCCCCAGCTTATACATACTACTGAGTCAGCGGCGCTTGAGATGGCTTGGCCATGTGAGCCGCATGGAAGATGGCAGGATCCCCAAAGACACATTGTACAGCGAGCTCGCCACTGGTATCAGACCCACCGGCCGTCCATGTCTCCGCTATAAAGACGTCTGCAAACGCGACATGAAATCGTGTGACATTGATCACAAGTCGTGGGAGTCAGTTGCCAGCATTCGCCAGAGCTGGCGGGCAGCCATAAAGACAGGGCTAAATTGTGGCGAGTCGAAGAGACTTAGTAGTTGGCAGGAAAAAAGACAGAGGCGCAAGGGGAGAGCCAACTGTGCAACAGCCCTGACAAACAAATTTCTCTGCAGCACCTGTGGAAGAGCCTGTCACTCCAGAATTGGCCTTTATAGCCACTCCAGGCGCTGCTTCACAAACCACTGACCACCTCCAGGCGCGTATCCATTGTCTCTCGAGATAAGGAGGCCCAAAAGAAAGAGAAAGAAAAGAAAAGAAAGAACACTAATCCCATATTCCTACCACATCCTTACCTGTCTCTATATTTCCCTACCACCTACCTACCTATACTGGGGGCAATTTATAATGGCCAATTTACCTATCAACCTGCAAGTCTTTTGGCTTGTGGGAGGAAACCGGAGCACCCGGAGGAAACCCACGCAGACACAGTGAGAACTTGCAAACTCCACACAGGCAGTACCCAGAATTGAACCCGGGTCGCTGGAGCTGTGAGGCTGCGGTGCTAACCACTGCGCCACTGTGCCGCCCCACTGGAATAGTTCTGCCAGCTGTTTGCCTTCTGTACCCTCTATTCCTCAGCTGACTCCTGCTCCTGCTGCACTGAGATATCCAGCAATGGCGGCTGTAGCCTGGGCTCTAGATGTTGTTTGAATTTACCATAGATTACTCATCAACGAACCCGTAGCAAAATTTAATGGGAGTAAATTTTCAAGTCCGTATTGTTGGCAGGATCTTACACAATTATCCCCAGTGTGTAAGCTCGTGCAGAAAGCTGATTCTTGGGCAATTTCAATAACCTTGTGCTTTTACCAGAAGTTTTCAGTGAAGCCTCAGATCATCCAATTTACTGCCAATGCATGAGTTTTATTACATGGTAAAGCTGGATAATAAAACAAAGGGCACATAAGGTCCATTTAGTGTTGGCAAATTAAGACTGATTTGGGGAAGTTTTTCCTGCAGAGAGCATGTCACATTTGGAATTAACTTTCTGGTGGGATAATAGAACAAAAATAATTGTGATGGGATTGTGGGGGTCAGGGCAGGGTGGGTGGGGAGATTGAACCTTCATGGAAGTTTATCCCTTAAGTTTTTTGGATGGTTCAGCAAAGTTGGACTGATTGGCTTATTTCAGCTGTTTTTATCTTGTATTCTTGCACAATGAGCAGCTAAACATTTTACATAGAATTCTCATTTTAGCTGTATTTGGTTATGTGCCAAAAATGGCTTGCGCAATGCAGAGCTGTTTAAAAGATTAGAAAAATAGAACTAAGAGCAATAGTACAGCTACCGCATCTCACTTCACCTCTCTCTTCCAGTTCTGTCTCTATGGTATAATGTGGCTTCCAAAGATATGTTGCTCCTTGGAAACTGTATCTGAGACCTTGTGGAACGCATTATGATGCAAGTGCATTGAAATTAAACAAAGTCTATTGGAGTTGAGCTGTACGAAGTGCATTAAGGTTTCAAAACATTTCTGAACATAGATGGGTTATTTCAGTGCAGTTAGTTTATCACAATAAATTGACCAAACTACTTGTTTTGATCAGAAGAAAGAAGAAGAGGTTTTTCACTACTGAAGCAGTTTGTAGTATTGGTCACCGCATTATAGGAAGGATGTGGAAGCTTTGGAAAGGGTGCAGAGGAGATTTACTAGGATGTTGCCTGGTATGGAGGGAAGGTCTTACGAGGAAAGGCTGAGGGACTTGAGGTTGTTTTCGTTAGAGAGAAGGAGGAGGAGAGGTGACTTAATAGAGACATATAAGATAATCAGAGGGTTAGATAGGGTGGATAGTGAGAGTCTTTTTCCTCGGATGGTGATGGCAAACACGAGGGGACATAGCTTTAAGTTGAGGGGTGATAGATATAGGACAGATGTCAGAAGTAGTTTCTTTACTCAGAGAGTAGTAGGGGCGTGGAACGCCCTGCCTGCAGCAGTAGTAGACTCGCCAACTTTAAGGGCATTTAAGTGGTCATTGGATAGACATATGGATGAAAATGGAATAGTGTAGGTCAGATGGTTTCACAGGTCGGCGCAACATCGAGGGCCGAAGGGCCTGTACTGCGCTGTAATTTTCTATGTTCTATATATTATCCCAAGTTGACTATAAACATACAGAACATCTGACTTGGCATTCAACCATATCACACTTGTACCTCTTTTTTTTCTGATTTTGCCAATTTGTCCAAGTTGCATATAATTAACTGACCAAGGAACTACAATTGTAGAAGCATCTGTAAAACAAACTCTCACCATCTTCATCTGAATATGGTACAGAAAGTAATTAATTGACCTCCCATGGGATTGTGTAGAGGTGTCGAGCAATGAGGTGCAGCAGAGGAATAATTGGGCCAGGGTGCAAGCATTAATTCAGTCCCCCTTTTCTGCCCTTATTGCTATTTTGGCAGGAAGGTTGTAATTACAGTCAGAGTCATAGTTATACAGCACAGAAACAGGTCCTTCAGCCCATCGTGTCCGTGCCGGCCATCAAGCACCTATCTATTCTAATCCCATTTTCCAGCACTTGGCCCGTAGCCTTGGATGCTATGGCGTTTCAAGTGTTCATCTAAATACTTCATAAATGTTGTGAGGGTTCCTGCCTCTACCACCCCTTCAGGCAATGTGTTCCAGATTCCAACCACCCTCTGGGTGAAAAGAAATTTCCTCAAATCCCCTCTAAACCTCCGGCCCCTCACCTTAAATCTATGCCGTCTGGTTATTAACACCTCTGCTAAGGGAAAAAGTTTCTTCCTATCTATGCCCCTCATAATTTTGTATACCTCAATCAAGTCCCCCATCAGCCTTCTCTGCTCTAAGGAAAACAACCCTAGCCTCACAACATCCTGGTGAATCTCCTCTGCACCCTCTCCAGTGCAGTCACATCCTTCCTATAGTGTGGTGACCAGAATTGTACACAGTACTCCAGCTGTGGCCTAACTAGCATTTTATACAGCTCCATCATAACCTGTGCAATGTGGGAAGTCTTGGACGTGCCATGTGATCTTGGCAAACATGTCTGCAGAAAGTGTCTCCGGTTGCAGAAGCTTGAGCAGTGGGTTTTGGAGCTCGGGTGACGGCTGGAGTCACTGTGACACATCCACGAGATGGAGGACTACGTGGATGGCACGTTTCAGGAGGTAGTCAAGCCGGTGCCTAGGCAAGCACAGTTGGGGGGTGACTGGGTGGCTGCTGGATGGACAAAGAAGTCAAGGCAGGTAGTGCAGGAGTCCCCAGAGGACATCCCACTTTTTAACCGGTATTTAGTTCTGAGTACCGATGAGAGAGAGGGTTCCTCTGGAGAATGCACGGAGGGTCATGACTGGAATGTCGTGGCTGACTCGGCTGTGCTGGGATGGAGAAAAAGGGATGAGGGCAATAGTGGTAGGGGATTCTATGGTTAGAGAAACATCTGTGGTCGCAGACGTGATTCCAGGATGGTATGTTGCCTCCCTGGTGCAAGAGTCTTGGATATCACTGAGCAGCTACAGAGTATTCTGGAGGGTGAGGGTGCACAGCCGGAGGTCGTGGTCCACGTTGGTACCAATGACATAGGTAGAAAGGGATGAGGTCCTGCAAAAATAATTTATGGAGCTAGGCAGCAGACTAAAAAGTAGGACCTCAAAGGTTGTAATCTCTGGGTTTCTTCGGGTGCCATGGGCTAGTGAGTATATGATTAGGAGGTTAGAGCAGATGAATACATGTTTGGGGAGATGGTGCAGGAGGGAGGGCTTTAGATTCTTGGATCACTGGGCCTGTTTCTGGCGAAGGTGGGATCTGTATAAGATGGACGAGTTGCACCTGAACCAGAACGGGACCAGCATCCTTGCTGGGAGGCTTGCTAGTGCTGTTGAGGGTTTGGGGGGGGGGGGTTTAAACTAATTTGGCAGGGGGATGGGATACAGAGTGAAAGCACAGTAGAGGGTGTTGTACAATCAAATATAAATGTGAAGCTAAGTCAGTCCATAATGCAAAGAGTCTTACTAGTAAGGCAGATGAATTGAGGGCATTGATTAACACATGGGAATACGATATTATTGCTATCACTGAGACTTGGTTGAGGGAAGGGCAGGACTGGTAGCTTAATATCCCAGGGTATAGAATCTTCAGACGTGATAGGGGAGGGGGTAAAAGAGGAGGTGGCATTGCGCTGCTGATTAAGGAGTTAAATACTGCAGTAAGGAGGGATGATATCCTAGAAGGTTCCTCTAATGAGGCCATATGGGTAGAACTTAAAATCAAAAAGGGGGCAATTACTTGGTTGGGAGCGTACTACAGGCCTCCAAACAGTCAGGCAGTAGTAGAGGAGCAGATATGTAGGCAAATCTCGGAGAGGTGCAAAAATATAAGGGTAATAATAGTAGGGGATTTCAACTTCCCCTATATTAGAGGGGATAGTATTAGTGCAAAAAGCTTAAAGGGGGTGGAATTCTTCAGGTGCATTCAGGAGATCTTTTTGAGCCAGCATGTAGAGAGTCCTACAAGAGGAGGGGCAGTACTGGACCTAATCCTAGGGAATGAAGCCGGACAAGTGGTAGAAGTGGCAGTGGGGGAGCATTTTGGGGACAGTGATCACAAGTCTGTAAGATTTAAGGTTGTTATGGAAAAGGACGTAGAGGGACTGGAAATAAGAGTACTGAATTGGGGGAAGGCAGATTTCAATATGATAAAACAGGACCTCGCCAAAGTGAACTGGGAGTAGCTTCTTATAGGAAAGTCTACCGCAGACCAGTGGGAGTCATTTAGAAGGGAAATTGTGAGGGTTCGGGTGCAGCATGTTTCTGTAAAGGTGAAGAGTAGGATCAACAGGTGAAGGGAACCCTGGATGTCAAGGGATATAGAGGATTGGATAAGAAAAAAAAAGGAGGTGTATGGCAGATTCAGAGTGCTGAAAACAGCAGAGGCCCTAGAGGAGTATAGAAAGTGTAGGGGAGTCCTTAAATAAGTAATTAGGAGAGCGAAGAGGGGGCGTGAAAAATCACTGGCAGACAAGATAAAGGAAAATCCCAAGGCGTTTTATAAGTATGTTGGGGGCAAGCGGATAACCAGGGAAAAAGTGGGGCCCATTAGGTATCATAGAGGCAATCTGTGTGTGGAGCTGGAGGACATAGGTGAGATTTTGAACCATTACTTTTCATCTGTAATCACTATGAAGAGGGACGATGTAGGTGTAGTGATCAGGGAGGAGAATTGTGATATACTTGATCAAATTAGCATTGTTAAGGAGGAAGTATTGGCTGTATTAGCGGGCTCAAAGGTGGATAAATCCCCAGGCCCAGATGAGATGTATCCCAGGCTGCTATGTGAGGCAAGGGAGGAGATAGCGGGGGCTCTGACACAAATTTTCAGATCCTCTCTGGCCACAGAGGAGGTAGCAGAAGATTGGAGGACAGTGAATGTGGTACCTTTATTCAAGAAAGGTAGCAGGGATAAACCAGGTAATTACAGACCGGTGAGTCTAACATCAGTGGTAGGGAGATTATTGGAAAAAATTCTGAGAGACAGGATTAATCTCCACTTGTTGAGGCAGGGATTAATCAGGGATAGTCAGCATGGCTTTGTCAGGGGGAGATCGTGTCTAACAAATTTGATTGAATTTTTCGAGGCGGGAACATGATGTGTAGATGAGGGTAAAGCAGTTGATGTAGTCTACATGGACTTCAGTAAGGCTTTTGATAAGGTCCCGCATAGGAGATTGGTTAAGAAAATAAAAGCCCATGGGATCCAGGGTAATTTGGCAAATTGGATTCAAAATTGGCTTAGTGGCAGGAGGCAGAGGGTGATGGTCGAGGGTTGTTTTTGTGAATGGAGGACTGTGACCAGTGGGGTACCGCAGGGATCAGTGCTGGGATCCTTACCGTTTGTAGTGTACATTAATGATTTAGACGTGAATCTAGGAGGTATGATCAGTAAATTCACAGACGACACAAAAATCGGTGGTGTCGTAAATAGTGAGGAGGAAAGTCTTAGACCACAGGACGATATAGATGGGCTGGTAAGATGGGCGGAGCAGTGGCAAATGGAGTTTACCCTGAGAAGTGTGAGGTGATGTACTTTGGGAGGACCAACAAGGCAAGGGAATATACAATGGATGGTAGGACCCTAGGGAGTACAGAGGGTCAGAGGGGCCTTGGGGTGCTTGTCCATAGATCACTGAAGGCAGCAGCACAGGTAGATAAGGTGGTTAGAAAGGAATATGGGATACTTGCCTTTATTAGCCGAGGCATAGAATATAAGAGCAGTGAGGTTGTGATGGAGCTGTATAAAAACACTGGTTAGGCCACAGCTGGAGTACTGTGTACAGTTCTGGTCACCACACTATAGGAAGGATATGATTGCAATGGAGAGGGTGCAGAGGAGATTCACCAGGATGTTGCCTGGGCTGGAGCATTTCAGCTATGAAGACAGACTGGATAGGCTAGGGTTGTTTTCCTTGGAGCGGAGAAAGCTGAGGGGGGACCTGATTGAGGTGTACAAGATTATGAGGGGCATTGATGGCATAGATAGGAAGAAACTTTTTCCCTTAGCGGAGTGGTCAATAACTAGGGGGCAGAGATTTAAGGTAAGGGGCAGAAGGTTTAGAGGGGATTTGAGGAAAATGTTTTTCACCCAGAGGGTGGTTGGAATCTGGAACACACTGCCTGAAGAGGTTGTAGAGGCAGGAACACTCATGACATTCAAGAAGTATTTAGATGAACACTTGAAACACCATAACATCCAAGTTTACGGGCCAAGTGCAGGGAAATGGGATTAGTTAGAACGGGTGCTTGATGGTCGGCGCAGGCGCGTTGGGCCGAAGGGCCTGTTTCTGTGCTGTAAAACTCTATGACTCTATGACTCCCTACTCTGATATTCTATGCCTCGGCTAATAAAGGCAAGTATCCCATATGCCTTCCTAACCACCTTATCTACCTGTGCTGTTCCCTTCAGTGATCTATGGACAAGTACACCAAGGTCCCTCTGTACTTCCTAGGGTCCTAGCATCCATTGTATATTCCCTTGCCTAGTTAGTACTCCCAAAATGCATCACTTCACGCTTCTCTGGATTAAATTCCATTTGCCACTGCTCCGCCCATCTTACCAGCCCATCTACAGCATCCTGTAATCTAAGGCTTTCCTCCCTGCTATTTACGACACCACCAATTTTCGTGTTATCTAAGAACTTACTGATCATACCTCCTATATTCACGTCTAAATCATTAATGTACACTACAAACAGCAAGGGTCCCAGCACAGATCCCTGCAGTACACCACTGGTCACAGGCTTCCAATTGCAAGAATAACCCTTGACCATCACCCTCTGCCTCCTTCCACTTAAGCCAATTTTGGATCCAATTTGCCAAATTGCCCTGGACCCCATGGGCTCTTACTTTTTGACCAATCTTCCATGCGGGACCTTATCAAAAGCCTTACTGAAGTCCATGTTAACTACGTCAACTGCTTTACCCTCATCTACACATCTTGTCACCTCCTCGTAAAATTCAATCAAATTTGTTAGACGTGGTCTCCCCCTGACAAAGCCATGCTGACTATCCTTGATTACTCCCTGCCTTTCCAAGTGGAGATTAATCCTATCCCTCAGAATTTTTTTCAGTAGTTTCCCTACCACTGATGTTAGACTCACTGGCCTGTAATTACCTGGTTTATCCCTGCTACCCTTCTTGAATAATGGTACCACATTCGCTGTCCTCCAGTCCTCTGGCACCTTTCCTATGGCCAGAAAGGATTTGGAAATCTGTGTCAGAGCCCCTGCAATCTCCTCCCTTGCCTCACACAGCAGCCTGGGATACATCTCATCTGGGTCTGAGGTTTATCCACTTTTGAGCCTGCTAAAACTACTGATACCTCCTTCCTTTCAATGCTAATTTGTTCACATATATCACAATCCCCCTCCCTGATCTCTATACCTACACCATCCTTCTGCATAGATGAAAAGTAATCATTTAATACCTCACCTACGTCCTCCAGCTCCGCACACAGTTTGCCACTTTGGTCCCTAATGGGGCCTACTCTTACCCTGCTTATCCTCCTGCCCTTAATATACTTATAAAACGCCTTGGGATTTTCCTTTATCTTGCCCACCAGTGTTTTTTCATGCTCCCTCTTTGCTCTCCTAATTACTTTTTTTAAGTACCCCTGTACAATTTCAATTCTCCTTTCAGGCCTCTGAATCTGCCATAAGCCTTTTTTTTTTGCTTTATCCAATCCTCTCTATCCCTTGACATCCAGGGTTCCCTGGACTTCTTGTTCCTACCCTTCACCTTTCCGGGAACATGTTGGCCCTGAACTCTCACTATTTCCTTTTTGAATGACTGTCTATCTCGACCTTAAATATATTCAATAATGGTGCATCCACTACCCTCTGGGGTAGAGAATTTCAAATATTCACAACCCTTTGAGTGAAAAAAATTCTCATCTCAGTCCTAAATGATTGGCCCCTTATCCTGAAACTGTGTCCCCTTGTTCTAGATTCCCCAGCCAGGGGAAACCCCCTCTCAGTGTCTATCCTGTAAAACCCCTTCAGAATCTTGAATGTTTCAATGAAATCGCCTAAAACACCAGAGAATATAGAACCAATTTACACAGCCTCTGCTCATAGGACAACCCTCTCAACCCAGGAACCAATCTAGTGAAACTTTGCTGTACTGCCTCCAATGCAAATATAGCCTTCCTTAAATATGGAGACCAAAATTGCACACCGTATTCCAGGTGTAGTCTCACCAAAACCCTGTACAATTGTAGCAAACCTTCTTTATTCTTGTATTCCAATCCCCTTGGAATAAAGGCCAACGTACCATTTGCTTTCCTCATTGCTTGCTGTATCTACGTGCTAAAGTTTTGTGTTCCTTGTAGGAATACACCCAAGTGTCTCTGAATGTCAGTATTTACAAGTTTCACGCCTTTTCTATTCTTACAACCAAATTGAATAACCTCACACTTCCCCACATTATACTCCATCAGCCACCTTGTTGTGCACTCACTTAACCTATCCATATCTCTTTTCAGCTTCTGTGTCCTCCTCACAGCTTGTATTTCCACCTAACTTTGTATAGTCAGCAAACTTAGATACATTACTCTGTCTCTTCATCTAAGTCATTAATATAGATTGTAAATAGCTGAGTCCTCAGCAGTCATCCTTGCGACACTCCAATAGTCACAGCCTGCCAACTTGAAAATGCCCCATTTATCCCGACTCTTTGCTTCCTGACCGTTAACCAATCCTCTAACCATGCTAATAATATCACCCCCAGCTCCATGAGCCCTTGCATATTAACCTTTTGTGTGACATCTTTATCAAATGCCTTTTAGAACTCCAAGTATACTACGTCTACTGGTTCCCCTTTTTATATACCCTACTAATTACATCTTCAAAACTCTAATAAATTTGCCATACAGAATTTCCTTTTAGTAAAACCATGTTGACTTGTTCTAATCATACTGTGCTTTTCTAAGTGCATTGTTAAGACTTCCTTAATAATAGATTCCAGCAATTTCCCAACGACTTATGTCAGGCTAACAGGGCTGTAGTTCCCTGTTTTCTGTCTCCCTCCTTTCCTGAGCAGTGTTACATTAGCAAACTTCCAATCTGCTGGGACCATTCCAGAATCTAGAGAATTTTGGAAAATCATAGCCAGCACATTCACTATCTCTGCAGCTATCTCTTTTAGAACCCTAGGATTTAGGCCATCAGGTCTTGGGGATTTGTCATATTTTAGTTCCTTGAGTTTCTCCAGTACTTTTTTCTCTGATATTAATTACCTTAATTTCCTCACTCTTATTAGCCCCTAGGTTACCCTCTCTCTCTGATATGTAACTGGTGTCTTCTACTGTGAAGACAGACACAAAATATTTTTTAATGCCTCTGCCATTTCCTCATTTCCCATGATAATTTCTTCTGCCTCTGCTTCTAAGGGACCAACATTTTCTTTAGCTACTCTCTTATATACTTAGAAAAGCTCTAATAATTCTTTTATATTGCTGGCTAGTTTACTCTCACATTCTTTTTTTCCCCCTTTTTATCAACTTTTTGGTGGCCCTTTGTTGGTTTCTAAAACACTCCCAATCCTCAGACTTGGTACTGTTCTTTGCAACATTTTAAGTCCCTTTTAATCTAATATATTCCTTCGTAAGCCGCAGATGATCTTTCTCGCTGTGTTTTTGTTCTTCAATGGAATGTATTTTAGTTGAACATTTTGAATTGTTTCTTCAAATATTTCCCATTGTTTATTTACCACTTTTAGTCTATTTATCCAGTCAACCTTAGCCAGCTCTCCCCTCATACCTACATAATTGGCTTTAAGTTTAAGATTCATGTTTGTGATTAGAGTATGTCATTTTCAAACTTAATGTGGAATTCACTTGTTGATCACTATTTGAGTTTATAAGATTAAGGGTGATAAAGAGAAACTATTTCCTCTGGTGGGATCAGAAAATGGGGTATAATCTTAAAATTAGAGCCTGCCCACTCAGAGTGAAATCAGGAAGCACTTCATACAAAGGATCATAGAAAGCCTGCCTCCCAAAAGACTGTGGATGCCGAGGGTTAATTAAACCTTTTAAAACTGGGAGATTTTTGTTGGGGAAGGATATCAAGGGATATGGAGCAAAAGCAGGTAAATAGGGTTGAGGTACATATCGGCCATGATCTATTTGAATGGTGGAACTGGCTCGATAGGCTGATTGATCCACTCAATATTAAGCCAATATCTATTATAGGAATATCTATGTCTGAAATTCAGTTGCAGTACATTTTTACAGTAACAAAAGCTGGAATGGGTATTCCTATTGCTTAAATATTGGGATGCAGCAAATACAAGAAAGTTAGGCATCAGGAATACACATGTAGGCTTAAATGGATGGAAAATCAGGTTGGCTTCTTCACAGGCTTGGCTTGAGCACACACAATTTTCCTGTATTTGTTGCCTTAGATGATTTTTGAAAAATTATTTGTTGTTGGGATGTCGGCAATGTTGGCAGGACCACACTTATTGTCCACTCCTAGTTGCCCTGAGAAGGCGGTGGTGGGCTTCTTGAACCACACTCCTCGAGCTGATGGTCTTCCCACAGTGATTTTAAGTAGTAGATTTCAGGATATTAGCCCAGCAACAATGAAGGAATGGCAATATATGTCCTAGTCAGGATAGAGTATGATTTGAAGGGGGTGTTGGTTTTCTTACAGAATTGCTACTCTTGTTCTTCTTGGTGGTAGAGGTTGTGGAGTCAGGAAAACCTGTCCCACTGTCAAACTCTGGAGAAAGGTGCAAGTTAATAACTTCAATATTTTGTTGTAATGGTCATGTAGTTCTGTTTTTAATTGAGAAAACTAGATGAAAGGTCAAGACTATTAGTGGCAGGACACTATCAGGTTTGGGGAAAAGGTAGGAGGGAAGGTGAGGAAAATCATGATTTGTGATGGCAGCTTTGGCTCTTAAAAACCTGTAGGTTGTAGGAAAAAAGGTAAGTCTGGGCAAGAAGCAACAAAACAGTTTTTATTTTTAAAAACTACAGTTCACAGTCTGCGCTAATTCTTTTTCTTATAAACCTCTTGGCAATTGCAGGATGTGGTTCACTTTATTACAGCACTTGGCAGCTTCTGAAAGTCTGGTGCCATGTGGTATGTTTAAAAAGAAATTTAAGTGAATACACCGTAATATGAGTGGCAGTTTATCTTATTGTCTTATCTGTCTTTGTGTGCATCAAGTTTTCCCACCTTTTCAACATTAGCTTTCCTCCCAATACCATCTGATTTTCTGCCAGTATTTTGGTGGGTAGGGTGGAAAATGGAACAGGAATCTGTTACTGGATCACTGCTCGTTGTTGTGCCTGCCACATTTCCTGCCATCGCTGCCTGTGGAGACTGGAAGTGGCCAACCATGTAAGGCTGCCACATTTAAAAAAAATAAATAAATTTGCATTTATATAGCGCCGTTCATGACCTCAGGACGTCCCAAGGTGTACTTCACACCCAATGAAGTATTTTTGAAGTGTAGTCACCGTTGCAATGTAGGAAATGCAGCAGCCAATGAGAAAATGACCAGATAATCTTTTAGTGTTGTTGGTTGAGGGACACTGAGGAGAACTCCCAGGCTGTTCTTAAAAATTGTACCATGAGATTGTTTCTGTATACCAGAGAGGGCAAAAAAGCCTCCATTTAATACCTCACCTGAAAGGCGGCAGCTCCAACAGTACAGCACAGCCTTGTGGCTACATTGGCGCATCAGCCCTGATTTATTTGTTTGAATTTCTGAAGTGGGATTTGAACTGACAACCTTCTGATTTAGAGGTAAGAGCACTACCACTGAGCCATAGCTTCCATTATATGACCAGTAACCCACCTAGATACTAAAATTAAGCTGGTTGGATTATTCAGCAGGGTTGGCAATGGTTCCATCAGAAGCCCTGTCTCTCCACACATTCCATGGGGCCAGCCTGGGTTTTCTTTTATGTCTAGTGACTGCATTGAACATATCAGTTATGTTAATGTAAATAAAAGCAAAATACTGCAGAAGAGAGATTGAGCAGTTTAGGCCTTTACAGTCTGGAGTTTAGAAGAATGAGAGGAGATCTAGTTGAGGTATATAAGATGACTGAGGGGATTGACAAAGTAGACATAGAGAAGATGTTTCCTCTCGTGGGGTAATCTAGAATGAGAGGTCATAGTTTTACGATAAGGGGTAGCAGATTTAAAACAGGGGTGAGGAGAAAATACTTCTCTCAAAAGGTTGTGAATTTGTGGAATTCACTACCCCAGAGTGCGCTGGATGCCACGACATTGGGTAAATTTAAGAAGGAGATAGATTTTTAATTAGAAATGGGTTGAAGGGTTATGGAGAACGGGCAGGAAATTGGAGTTGAGGCCAAGATGAGATTAGCCATGATCGAATTGAATGGCGGAGCAGGTTCGAGGGGCTGAATTGCCTACTCCTGCTCCTAGTTTTATGTTCTTATGCTGGAAATTTAAATAAAAATAAAGTGCTGGAAATACTCAGCAGGTCTGGCAGCTTCTGTGGAGAGAGAAGCAAAGTTAACATTTCAAATCAGTGACCCTTCATCAGAACTGGCAACGGTTAGAAATGTAATAGATTTTAAGCAAATAAAGAGGGGGAGGGGCACCTGCTTTATTTGCTTAAAACCTTTTACATTTCCAAGGGTCACAGACCTGAACTGTTAACTTTGCTTCTCTCTCCAGATGCTGCCAGACCTGCTGAGTATTTCCAGCACTTCTTGTTTTTATGTTATTTTAATGGTTGCAGTGTTTTGCAGTGCTGCATTACGAAAGCAATCTGCGGCCAGTCACAGCTTTGTTCTATTCCCACACTGTCTGTTAATCTGTTCATTGTGTACCAACTGTTTCATTATATGCAGGTGGAGGGTGTTAATTGAGTTCTTTCTTGAGCTCTTATAAGCAGACACTTACTGAGACTGGTGAAGGGTTTGAGTGAGGAGCTACATGTTTATAATCCTTTTACTCTGTACAATAAATGTGAAACTGAGTAAAGATAGGCTCCAGGATTATCCTTCCATAAACAAGCTTTCTGGAGTTTAGCGCTGTCCATCTTTGACCACAAAATGAGATTACTGAAATGATACCAACTCCAGTTTCAGCCACTGGATTCAGTCTGTTGGCAGAATTAGTCCGCCAGAGTGTGAATCCTTCAAATCCAGTTGGCTTTGAATTGTTTGTTGCAGAGAAGAAAGGAATGGCTTTCAGGGCGAGGGGGTGGGGTTAGGGTTAGTGGTGGTGATTGGCCCAGGCCAATTTAGCTCCCAGGTCTTATTTTAATTTTTCAATTCGGATTCCTACCTGAAGCCATCAGGAATAAGATAGCCGATGGATAGGTGCAGAAAATTGCATGGCAGTAGGCTGCCACTGGAGACCTAAGAAAACGGTCTCTGCCATAAGGTGATGGATAGTGGACTGGTCCAAGGCAATCGCAACCACAAGAAGGCAAATGGAAGTTCATGGATTTCTTGTAGAGCCCAGAGAACTGAATTAAATTACCGGACCCTGAGTTTTGAATATAGAGGCCGCCATCTGCCTATATTGTAATGTGTATATGACATTCTATTCACCTATGTTTGCCGACCAACATTGGCTGCCAGTTCAGCAATGGGTAGAATTCTTATCCCCCTGCCTTGCCCCTCCCTATCTCTGTAACCTTTCAGCTCTCTAACCTCCCCAGTATTTCTCCAATTCTGGTTCCTTTCTCATCCCTGATTTTTATTTGCTGCACCATTAGTGACCACACCTTCATCTGACTAGGCCCTAAGTTCTAGAGTTCTCTCCCTAAAACTCTCCACCTTTCTAGCTCCCCTTCTTTAAGATGCTCCTTAAAGCTTGCTCAAAGAGGGAAGTTTTTGGTCACCTGTCATAATATGTGGCTCAGTGTTAAATTTTGTTTGCTGACACTTCTCTGAAGCACTTTCGGGAGTTTTACTGTGTTAAAGGTGCTCATGTGCCTCACGTGCTTGACAAGCTGATGGGACTAAAGTCAGACAAGCCGCCAGGACCTGATGGCCTGCATCCAAGGGTTTTAAAAGAAGTGGCTGCAGAGATAGTGGAGGAATTGATCGTAATATACCAAAATTCATTGGATTCCGGTAGTGTACCAGTGGATTGGAAAGCCGCTAATGTGGCGCCCCTATTCAAGAATGGAGGGAGACAGAAAGCAGGAAACTATAGACCAGTTAGCTTAACATCTGTCATTGGGAAAATGCTAGAGTCAATTATTAAGGAAGAAATAGCAGGACATTTAGAAAAACATAATGCAATCAAACAGAGTCAACATGGTTTTATGAAAGGGAAATCATGTTTGACAAATTTGTTAGAGTTCTTTGAGGATATAACAAGCAGAGTGGATAAAGGAGAACTGGTAGGTGTAGTGTATTTGGATTTTCAGAAGGCATTCGATAAGGTGCCACATAAAAGGTTATTGCACAAGATAAGAGCTCAGGGTATTGGTAATGTGTTGGCATGGATTGAGGATTGGCTAACACACAGAAGGCCGAGAGTTGGGATTAATGGGTCTTTTTCAGGTTGGAAAGCTGTAACTAGTGGGGGGCCACAAGGATTGGATCTAGGGCCGCAACTATTTAATATCGATATTAATGACTTGGAGGAAGGGACAGAGTGTAGTGTATCCAAATTTTCTGATGATACAAAAATAGGTGGGAAGGCATGTTGTGACGAGGACACAAAGAATCTGCAAAGGGATATGGTTAGGTTAAGTGAGTGGGCAAAAACTTGGCAAATGGAGTTCAATGTGGGAAAGTGTGAGGTCATCCACTTTGGTAGGAAGAATAAAAAGGCAAATTATTATTTAGAAGGAGAAAGACTACAAAATACTGCAGTACAGAGGGATCTGGGTGTTCTTGTACAGGAAACACAAAAAGTTAGCATGCAGGTGCAGCAAGTAATTAGGAAGGCAAATGGAATTTTGGCCTTTATTGCTAGGGGGTTAGAGTTTAAAAATAGGGAAGTCTTCTTATAACTGTATAGGGTGTAGGTGAGGCCACACCTGGAGTACTGCGTACAGTTTTGGTCCCTGTATTTAAGGAAGGATATACTAGCAGAGGCAGTTCAGAAAAGGTTCACTAGGCTGATTCCTGGGATGAAGGGGTTGTCTTATCAAGAACGGCTAAACAGGTTAGGCCTTTATTCATTGGAAGAATGAGAGGTGATCTTATTGAAACATGTAAGATTCTAAGGGGGCTTGACAGGGTAGATCTTGAGAATATGTTTCCACTGGTGGGGGAATCTCGGAACTAGGGGATGTGGTTACATAATAAGGGGTCACACATTTAAAACTGAGATGCGACGGAATTTCTTCTCTGAGAGTGGTGAATATCTGGAATTCTGTACCTCAGAGTTGTGGAGGCCAGGTCACTAAATGTATTTAAGGAAGAGGTAGATAGACTTTTGAAATCTAGGGGAGTCGAAGGTTATGCCGAGCAGGCCCGAAAGAGGAGTTGAGACCTGGGGCAGATCAGCCATGATTTTATTGAATGGCGGGGCAGGCTTGAGGGGCCGAATGGCCTACTTCTCCTATTTCTTATGTTCACGTGACTCCTGAAACCCAAGAGCTAAAATAATGGCTGTCTGAACTATGGCACTAATATGGAGGGAAATATTCTGCCCCTAGTTTAATCCCCACCTTGCTCATTCACGTCAGGTGTGGGAGGTTTATTATCCTGCCCCTGAATAATCACAGCTCTATTTAGCACAGAAAGAAAAAGGGTCTCAACATGAAATCTCATTGTATATTGTATATGTTAAATAAGCACTTCAGCAAATGCCATCTGGTTTTATGATTAGCTGTACATTATAAAATGTGTCCAATTTAGTCAGGTACAATTTATTAATTTGGATTATATTCCCCATACTGTGTTTTATCCCCAAGTACCTTGCAACATTAAGTGCAAATTCTATTTTTACAAGGCCAAAAAACACAAGAATTCCTCCAAGTTTGGAAACTTGAGCGATCCTAAGATTGGCATAGAATCATCTTGGTAAGGGCCATTGATATCGTCAATATTTGTCTATTCAAAGTTGACAGTTTTTGTGTTCAGAACTGCACTGAACAAATTATCTTGGCTTTTGGGCTATAACACTTTACATTTGAAGCACACATTCCTAACATGCCAATTTTTTCTGTTATGTAACTAAAATATTTCACCTATTAAAATGTTCAGTTTACAACCCTGTGTGCTGAACTTAGTCACTCAATAAAGTTGTCCAGCTTTTTAAAACAAAACATGAATACTTTTAGATGAGTGTTATGTGCCAATACAAGCAGTGACCCAAATGCACATCTGCACTACAATTGCACATTTGTACATTAGATAATAGGTTCCACTAAATAAATAGTTTCCTAACCTGTATTAGAACTTAATGCATCTTACAGAGGAGCACAGGACCAGCAATGATCATTGCAGTCCATCTGACCAGTCCCAATTTCCAAAAAAATATCTGCCATTCTCCTTTTACCAATTTTTGTCGTCAGCTGCTTATGCAACTTTTGAAATTGTTGCTATGATGAGCCCCTATTGCCTGCCCTGGTAATTCACTGCAGGTATTCATCAATATTTGCATAATATAGTGGCATGAAGAAGATAGTTTGATACATGAGAGAGAAAGAATTGGGAGGATATGCTCATCAGGTTAGATGAAGTAGAGTGGGAAGAAGCTCATGTGGAGCATAAACATTGGCTTAAATCAATTGGGCCAAATGGCCTGTTTCTGTGCAATTCTATTTTCTAAATTCTAGGAAGAGAGGAGGGAGTATAGAGCATATGGACCATAAGGAGCTCAGATGCAAAGCTGGAGGAAATTGCTGATTAAGGGTGGGGTAAAACCAGGGAGGGATTTATAGACGAGGATAATGATTTTTAATTTATTGTGTTGGGAGACAGACAGCCAGTAGATGTCAGCAAGGAGTTGTGTGATGGGCAAATAGGAATTGGTGTGAGATTGTGGAGTTTGTGCAGGGAAGAATACAAAAGGCCAATGAGGGAACTGTAGCAGTGGGATTCAACTGATGAAAACTTAGATCAAGATTTCAGCAACAGTGGAGCCGAGATCATCTTAGCACTAGATATTTATGCAGCTTAGAACCAATCTAAAATACCTGCTGGAAAATTGCTCTCCAACCTAATTTTTTGTTTGTGTGTGCATGTGTCTCTTACGGTCATCAACATAAATCAGAAAATCATGGGTGCAAATTTCAGACAAAGCACCTGTGATTCTCCGATATGCAGTGCTGTGGGTAAGGTTCTTTTCTGCCAGCACGCACTGTTCCGGTTTGCAGCATCCTCTCAACCCAGCAGCTCAATGATAAGTACCAAATACTGTTTCAGGCATTTTTTAACTCTCAGCAGGAGTCATGCTGAGGTAGGCAGCAAACCATCCAGCACCTCCATAGTGTGAGGCCCCGACATTTTAACTACCAGGCCTCAACTGCATCAGGCCTGTCAGCCTTCCAACGGTGGGAGGCATTAGGATTTCAACCAACAGGTGGTTGCTGCCAAGGACCCGAAGGAATAGTCCCTAGCGCGCAGGTAAGGGTTGGAGGTGGGGGTGATTGGGAGTGCATCATGGTCTGTGGAAGGCGTGGGATGCCCGAGGCAGGAGAGGGCCTAGGTTTCCTTGTGGAGCCTGGAGGAGCACTGCTGTTCCTCCTGGCCCAAGGAAAACAAAAGCAAATTAACTTACTCTTGTGGACCTTTTCTGACCCTGCTTTCTGTTGCCGACAGGATGGCCTGGTGGCAAACCAAGGACAGCTTCCCCCAAGGAGGCCTCCTTAACATTGTGAATGGGCCCAGATGATGTGATCAGAGCCCAATTTGCATATTTAAAGAAGGACCTTGCTGCCTTCTGGTGTGTGTCCCTGTCACCTTCTCAGAAATGGCATAAAGGCAGTGGCATCACTTGTGGGGGTGGGGAGGTTGCTGCAGCCACTGTAACTACCCACCTGGTTAGTTTCTGCCAGATGGGCAAGGTTAAAATCAGCAATTGCATTGCATTTTGTGTAAGCTGAACCTTAAGTAAATTTCTTGACTTTCACATCTTGATTGACTACTTTTATGGGTGATTCAGAATGGTAGTAAACTGAATAATAGATTTTCATTCCCAGAAGCTCCTTGTTTCTATTTGAATGAACAATCAAATTATTAGATTTGTGGGAATATCATACAGACTGAAGCTCCTTACATGTTTAACTATCAGACTAACAATTTTGTGGTGTAGGGTGTTGTACCCCTCTTACTCCCATTGTGGCCTGTAAACGTTAAAAGTTAAGCCCACGCTGTTTCTCTCTTACTAATTGTTTTTACAGGCCAATTAGTTGAAGGGAAAAAGAGAACTGAAAGGTATGTATAAGTACTGGTGTTTCCATATACACAAGATAGCATTTTCTACACTTGTTAAACTGCATGATTTGAAAGCTGAATGAGTTGTAGCTTTTATTACTAAGTACAACACAAGACATGCATCTGCCTAAGCCGTTCTCATTGATCTGTTTTCAGTGTAGGGTCCAGAAATTGGGGGTTACCCCGATTTTCAGGCATGGGAGTCACTATTCATGACCTGCCCTCATCTGTTCAGATCGAGATGGGCAGCATCCAAATTTGGTGCACCCACCTCGTGCGTGATTGCAGCGTCTGGCTGAGCTGATCCCGTGCAGCTGACATCGTCTTAATGGTGCCGGCTGACTTTGTGCTCAGCAGGGGAGCCCAGTATTTTTTATTTTTTTTTATTTTAGAGATACAGCACTGAAACAGGCCCTTCGGCCCACCGAGTATGTGCCAACCAACAACCACCCATTTATACTAACCCTACAGGAATCCCATATTCCCTATCACCTACCTACACGAGGGGCAATTTACAACGGCCAATTTACCTATCAATCACCTGCAAGTCTTTGGCTGTGGGAGGAAACCGGAGCACCCGGGGAAAACCCACGTAGTCACAGGGAGAACTTGCAAACTCCGCACAGGCAGTACCCAGAATCGAACCCGGGTCCCTGGAGCTGTGAGGCTGCGGTGCTAACCACTGCGCCACTGTGCCGCCCTTGTGCCACTGTGCCGCCCTGTAGCAGCGTTCAGAAACCATGTGGTGCAGCCAGCCTGCTCTTCGCAAAGGCAGGCTGTTACTCTTAAAGGAAAGCTGCACTGAAGAATATTGTTGCAGTTTAAATAATGGCAAAGTGAACAACAGGGCAGAAAGAGGGTTTCAGGGTGATGGAGGTGGGCAAGAGAAGAGATGCCATGGTCTGGCAGGGGGCTAGAAGGTCCTCAAGGACCACCCTCTGAAGAGAGTGGGAGCAGGTGGACAGGGCTGTCAACTCCCAGAAATTCGTCCTGAGATCCTGCCAGCGTGCCACAAGAAGTACAATGACCTCACACAGGTGGTCAATGGCAGTGAATGCATCTTCACATAGCATCTCCTGCACACCAACACCAACCTCTCTCGTGCTTCTCACCCCCATCACTCATCCATCAGTATTCCCTGGCACTCAGGATTCACATTGATGATGAGGCCCTGTCATTTGATGTGACATTCGCAGCCACCAGCTCAGATACTGGCACTCCACTTATCTTGGAAGCAAGTATAGAGTTGGGATCATCCCATGGTGAGTCATGTGGGCACGAATGGACAGCAGCTAGGCCAGGGCTAAAGAATGGTACGTTTGCCAGCTCACCGAAGGGCGAGGTTACATGTGAATTCTACTGCAGAGGACTTCGATAGGGTGCTTTACAGGAGAACGTTGATGAGTATGGACATCGAGATGCTGAGTGCTTTGGTTGGTCTGGCAGACAGCCTTCTGTCATTGTTGAGGAGCATGGAGGAGTCTGGCTCCAAGTTGGCAAAGCATTTGCCCTCTCCACAGCCTCTGCTGCATCTCCCCGTCATGTTGCAGACCCAGAGACACTGCAACTGCAGCCCCCATGCCTGTTGCAGCCTTTGTGTGAACAGATCACCTACTCCTCTGCCCCTCTGAGACAATGCAGCAACATTCCCTGCCAAATCCAGGAACTCCCAACAGTACCTCCAAAAGCACTGCAATGTACTTTCAGACACTGCAATATAAAAAACAAAATTCTTAATCACGTTGCCTGCAATTTGGGTGCCTGGCTCTTTTAAATAACACGATTGCAGCAAACACTTGTTTGCTGAATGATTTACAAATTTGTTGCCAGGACTAGCATTGCCCAAATTAGGGATCCTGACATTGCAACAGCAGCTTAGGCAGTGTGAGGTCAAGGTAGTGCTGCCCCACAGGCTTCCAGCATCTGTTGGGGACACCCATAAAGGTGCCACTTTGAGCAGGCCTTGCCACACAGGAAGCTGCTGCTGGTACTATATGTCCCCAGAAAGCAGTGCTTGGCCTCTGTAACATACACAAAGGAAATTCACATCTTAGAATATTAGAGCAGTTGAATGTGGATTGTAATAATGCTAATTGTTAGAATTGGTACAGGGAGCACTTCAGGTATAGTCAATTACACCAGCTGTTTCATTCTGTTTGCAAAGTTTAAATTGAGGGTATAAAACCGCAATAAGCATTTCCACCATTAATAGCTCAGCTGCATTGAATTCAATTCACTTAATAACCTGGAAAAACAGATGGAAAATATGTTCCCACCTTCACTAATGTCAAACGGAAATTGTAGCCCAAGGTATTTTCTGGTGATAGCAGAATTATTCTCCCAAGTTGTGATTTATGAATAGTGCCTGATGGATGTTAATAATTTCTCGTAAGTATACATAGAAAAGGAAACAGCAGAATTGTGCCACGGACACATAGGGAAAGGAAGCACAACTGCCATTATTATCTAGTAAAAAGCAAGCTAAGTTCAGCAAACGGTGAAGTTAATAATTATTTGCATCATTCTGTATCAATGTGCCCTTATTTCTAATGTGATACCAGAAGCTTTGTTTCATTACTTCTGCACTGAAACACTGGAACATACAGAAAAAGAGCAGACAATTTCAGTCATCCTGGCCAGTCCCGGAATTCAGAAACTGAATACAACTGGGCTTCACGAGGTTGAAAAGTTGCCTGCTTTCCAGACAGTGGTGATTATTCGTGGCTGGATGCCTCTAGACCATCTAGCCATTTCTTCCATAATATCAATGTATTTAGAATCCACCTGTCCCCTCCCCCAGGCCCCAGAATATCCAATAGTGCAAATGGCTCAGGAGGGAGTGGAGATCTAAAATAGTTGGTCACCATGAAGCCAACAATAAAATATTTTCGTAATGTGTTTGTAAAAGTATGGCAGCTCAGTCTTTCCTTCTTCAATTTTTACTAACAGAAGAGTTGAATAGGGCCAAAGCATAAATATGAAACCAATGTACCACAGTACAGTATAAATACACTAAATCAGGAGAGTTGCACTAAGAAATAATGTTCAGTCTTAAAAGAAATAGAAAGATGCTAATGCATCTAAGGAACTCTCTCATCAGCGCACATTAGTTCATTGTTCCTTGATTCATTTGAGAATGAATTCGAAGTGTACATGCCTTGCTTTACTGATCTCCTGACTGTGACCTGGTCCACAGGGGAACTGCCATTTGGAAGCATGTCAGCCTATGGAGCATCCAAAGCAGCGCTGGAGTTTTTTTCAGATATTTTGCGTCAAGAGATGAAACCCTGGGGAGTACAAATATCCATCATCCAACCTGGTGCCACCAAAACAGGTAAAATGCTTTGTACTTAATTAGAAAAACATGCAGCTAACAAAAATAACTTGCATTCATAAAGCATCCAGAACACCATAAATATCCCAAGATACTTCATATAGGAATGAATGATCACTGAGTGGTTTGTAAAACAGTTAAGAGAGATTATCAAAAGCAGATTCATGATGAAGAGCCTTTTTAAAAAAAAATAATCAAGTTAAGTGGTTTGGGGACGTGGTTGCAAGCAAATGGCCAAGATGGTTGAAAGCTCTACACCAATGGGGGAATGCACAGGATGACTGAAGGTTGGCAGAGTAGAGCTGGTAGAGTAAGGTGAAGCCATAGAGAAATTAGGGGTGGCACAGTGGCGCAGTGGTTAGCACCGCAGCCTCACAGCTCCAGCGACTCGGGTTCGATTCTGGGTACTGCCTGTGCAGAGTTTGCAAGTTCTCCCTGTGACTGTGTGGGTTTTCGCCGGGTGCTCCAGTTTCCTCCCACAGCAAAAGACTTGCAGGTTGATAGGTAAAATGGTCATTATAAATTGCCCCCAGTATAGGTAGGTGGTAGGGGAATTGTGGGAAGGTGGGGATGTGGATGAAGGTGGAGAGGGTAATGGGATTAATGTAGGGTTAGTATAAATGGGTGGTTGATGGTTGGCACAGACTCGGTGGGCCGAAGGACCTGTTTCAGTGCTGTATCTCAAAGAAAAAAAAAGAAAAGAATTTGTAAATAAGAATAAATGTTTTGGATTCAATGTACTGGTGAAGGGAGAGCCAGTGGCAGTCAGCCAAAACAGAAGCGATGGGTAAACAGGGCTTAGTGTTGGCAGGATGCAGGCAGTGGATGAAACTAAGTTTGTGCAGGATGGAGCTTGGAAGATTGGTTAGAGCCATAGAACAATCGAAAAGTAACAGCACAGAAAGAGGCCATTCAGCCCATCGTGTGTGCGCCAGCTGAAAAACTAGCTGCCCAATCTAACCCCACCTTCCAGCACCTGGTCCATAGCCTTGCAGGTTACAGCACTTCAGGTGCATGTCCAGGTACCTTTTAAAAGAATTGAGGGTCTCTGCTTCCACTATCGATCCGAGCAGTGAATTCCAGACACCTACCACCCTCTGGGTGAACAAGTTTTTTTCCTTATTTCCCGTCTAATCCTTCTACCAATCACCTTAAATTTGTGCCCCCTTTTAATCGATGTCTCCGCTAGGGGAAATAGATTCATCCTGTCTACTCTATCTAGGCCCCTGATAATTTTGTACACCTCAATTAAGCCATCCCTCAGCCTCCTCTGTTCTAAGCAAAACAACCCTAGCCGATCCAATCTTTCCTCAACGCTGCAATTTTCAAGCCCTGGCAACATTCTTGAAAAAACTCCTCTGTATTCTCTCCAGAGCAATTATATCCTTCCTGTACCAGAACTGTATGTAATACTCTACCTGTGGCCTAACCAGCGTTTTACAGTTTCAGCATTACATCCCTGCTTTTGAATTTCATAGCTTGACCAATAAAAGAAAGCATTCCATATGCCTTCTTCACTATTTATCCACCGGTCCTGCCACATTCAGGGACTTGTGGACATGAACTCCAAGGTCTCTCACTTCCCTTACGCGTCTCAATTTATTGTGTATTCCCTTGCATTACCTCACACTTCTCTGGATTGAATTCCATTTGCCACATTTCTGCCCACTCAGCCAATCCATTGATATCATTCTGGAGTCTACAGCTGTCCTCTTCACTATCAACTACATGGCCAATTTTTGTGTCATCAGCAAATTTCCCAATCATGCCTCCCACATTTAAGTCCAAATCATGAATATAGACCACAAACAGCAAGAGACCCAACACTGAGCCCTGAGGAATGCCACTGGAAACTGCATTCCATTCACAAAAACATTCGTTGACCATTACCCTTTGTTTCCTGCCACTGAGCCAATTTTGGATCCAACTTGCCACATTCCCCTGTATCCTATGGGCTTTTATTTTTCTGACCAGTCTGCCATGTGGGACCTTGTCAAATGCCTTACTAAAGTCCAAGTAGACAACATCCACTGCACTATCCTCATCAATCCTCCTTGTTACTTCCTTAAATAATTCAATTAAGTTAGTAAGACATGACCTTCCCTTAACAAATCCATGTGTCTATCCCTGACTAATCCATGCCTTTCTGAGTGACAGTTTATCCTATCTCTCAGAATTGATTCTAATAATTTGCCCACCACCGAAGTCAGACTGACCGGCCAATAATTATGTGGTCTATCCCTCGCACCCTTTTTAAACAATTGCAGACCTCCAATCGTCTGGTACCTTGCCTGTATCTAGTGAGGATTTGAAGATGATCCTCAGAGCATCTGCTATTTCCTCCCTGGCTTCCTTTCACAGCCTGGGGTACAATCTATCTGGCCCTGGTGGTTTATGCACTTTCAAGAATGTCAGACCCTCTAGTACTTCCCCTCTCATTATGCTTATAGTATCTAATATTTCGCACTCCTCCTCTTTAACTACAATGTCTGCATCATCCATCTCCTTTCTGAAGTTAAAGACAGGGTACTCACTAAGAACCCTTAATGGGGCGGCACAGTGGCGCAGTGGTTAGCACCGCAGCCTCACAGCTCCAGGGACCTGGGTTCAATTCTGGGTACTGTCTGTGTGGAGTTTGCAAGTTCTCCCTGTGTCTGCGTGGGTTTCCTCTGGGTGCTCCGGTTTCCTCCCACCGCCAAAAGACTTGCAGGTGATAGGTAAATTGGCTGTTGTAAATTGCCCCTAGTGTAGGTAGGTGGTAGGGCATATGGGATTACTGTAGGGTTAGTATAAATGGGTGGTTTTTGGTCGGCACAGACTCGGTGGGCCGAAGGGCCTGTTTCAGTGCTGTATCTCTAAATTAAAATTTTTAAAAATTAAGTTAAAACCCTGCCCACATCTTCTGCATCCATGCATAAGTTACCTTGTACATCTGTGATAGGTCCTACCCTTTCCTTAGTTATTCTCTTGCTCTTAATGTACTGATTAAACATCTTTGGGCTTTCCTTGAATACCTGCCAATATTTTTTCATGTCCTCTCTTTGCTTTCCTAATTTCCTTTTTTACTCCACTCTATACTCCTCTAGGCTTTCTAAAGCATTATGTTTTTTGTGATTGTCATATTCTTGCTTTCTTCTGCTTTATCTTGCCCTGTATGCTTCTAGATTTGGCAGTACCTCTT